>NC_072790.1:1630940-1688660 GCF_028583425.1 Eublepharis macularius | reverse complement strand
GAAGCAGTGGGCACAGTAGAAGTAGTCGTGGAAGTGGTGGGGACAGCAGACGTAGTTGTGGAGATGATGGGAACTGGAGAAGTAGTCATGGAAGTGATGGGGACTGCAGATTTAGTCGTGGAAGTGGTGGGGACAACAGACGTAGTTGTGAAAGTGGTGGGGACTGTTGAAGTAGTCGTGGAAGTGATGGGGACTGCAGAATTAGTCAGGGAAGGGTTGGGAACAGCAGACATGGTCCTGGAAGTGGTGGGGACTACAGAAGTAGTTGTGGAGATGATCGGAATAAGAGAGGTAGTCGTGGAAGTGGTGGGGACTACAGAAGTAGTCCTAGAGATGATGGGAACTGGAGAAGTAGTCGTGGAAGTGGTGGGGACAGCAGAAGTAGTCGTTGAGATGATGGGAACTGGAGAAGTAGTCATGGAAGTGGTAGGGACTGCAGATGTAGTCGTGGAAGTGGTGGGGAAAGGAGACGTAGTTATGGAAGTGCTGGGGACTGTAGAGACAGTCGTGGAAGTGGTGGGGACTATAGATGTGCTTGCGGAAGTGGTGGGGACTGCAGAAGTAGTCGTGGAAGTGGTGGAAACAGCTGACGTAGTCGTGGAAGAGGTAGGGACTGCATACGTAGTTGTGTAAGTGGTGGGGACTGTAGAGGTAGTTGTGCAAGTGGTGGGGACTGTAGATGTACTCGTGGAGATGATGGGAACTGGAGAAGTAGTCGTGGAAGTGGTGCGAACAGCAGACGTAGTCGTTGAAGTGGTAGGGACTGCAGACTTAGTTGTGGAGATGATGAAAACTGGAGAAGTAGTCGTGGAAGTGCTGGGGACTGCAGAAGTAGTTGTTGAGATGATGGGAACGGGAGCAGTACTCGTGAAAGTGGTGGGAACAGCAGACATAGTCGTGGAAGTGCTAGGGACTGCAGAAGTAGTCGTTGAGATGATGGGAACTGGAGCAGTAGTTGTGGAAGTGGTGGGAACAGCAGACGTAGTCATGGAAGAGGTAGGGAATGCAGAAGTAGTTGTTGAGATGGTCGAAACGGGGGAAGTAGTCGAGGTAGTGGTGGGGACTGCAGACGTAGTTGTGGAAGTGGTGGGGACTGTAGAGGTAGTTGTGCAAGTGGTGGGGACTGTAGATGTACTCGTGGAGATGATGGGAACTGGAGAAGTACTTGTGGAAGTGGTGGGAAGAGCAGACGTAGTCGTTGAAGTGGTAGGGACTGCAGACGTAGTTGTGGAGATGATGGAAACTGGAGAAGTAGTCGTGGAAGTGCTGGGGACTGCAGAAGTAGTTGTTGAGATGATGGGAACGGGAGCAGTACTCGTGAAAGTGGTGGGAACAGCAGACATAGTCGTGGAAGTGCTAGGGACTGCAGAAGTAGTCGTTGAGATGATGGGAACTGGAGCAGTACTCGTGGAAGTGGTGGGAACAGCAGACATAGTCGTGCAAGTGGTAGGGACTGCAGATTTAGTCGTGGAAGTGGTGGGGACAGCAGACGTAGTTGTGAAAGTGGTGTGGACTGTTGAAGTAGTTGTGGAAGTGGTGGGTTCGGTAGATGTACTTGTGGAAGTGGTGGGGACTGCAGAAGTAGTTGTGGAAGTGGTGGGAACAGCAGACGTAGTCGCTGAAGTGGTAGGGACTGCAGAAGTAGTCGTGGAAGTGGACGGGACTTCAGAAGGAGTCGTAGAGATGATGGGAACTGCAGAAGTAATCGTGGAAGTGGTGGGGACTGCAGAAGTAGTCGTTGAGATGATGGGAACTGGAGAAGTAGTCGTAGAAGTGGTGGGGACAGCAGACGTAGTTTTGGAGATCATGGGAACTGGAGAAGTAGTCGAGGAAATGGTGGGGACAGCAGACGTAGTTGTGGAGATGATGGGAATTGTAGAAGTAGTCTTGGAAGTGCTAGGGACTGCAGAAGTAGTCGTTGAGATGATGCTAACTGGAGCAATAGTCGTGGAGGTGGTGGGAACAGCAGACGTAGTCGTGGAAGTTGTAGGGACTGCAGAAGTAGTTGTCGAGATGATCAGAATGGGGGAAGTAGTCGTGGAAGTGTTGGGGACCGCAGACGTAGTTGTGGAAGTGGTGGGGATTGTAGATGTACTCATGGAGATGATGGGAACCGGAGAAGTAGTTGTGGAAGTGGTGGGGACAGCAGACGTAGTTGTGGAGATGATGGGAATTGGAGAAGTAGTCATTGAAGTGTTGGGGACTGCAGATTTAGTCGTCGAGGTGGTGGAGACAGCAGACGTAGTTGTGGAAGTAGTGGGGACTGTAGGTGTACTCATGGAGATGATGGGAACTGGCGAAGTAGTCGTGGAAGTGGTGGAAACAGCTGATGTAGTCGTGGAAGAGGTAGGGACTGCAGAAGTAGTTGTCGAGATGGTCGAAACGGGGGAAGTAGTCGAGGAAGTGGTGGGGTCTGCAGACGTAGTTGTGGAAGTGGTGGGGACTGTAGAGGTAGTTGTGCAAGTGGTGGGGACTGTAGATGTACTCGTGGAGATGATGGGAACTGGAGAAGTACTTGTGGAAGTGGTGGGAACAGCAGACGTAGTCGTTGAAGTGGTAGCGACTGCAGACGTAGTTGTGGAGATGATGGAAACTGGAGAAGTAGTCGTGGAAGTGCTGGGGACTGCAGAAGTAGTTGTTGAGATATTGGGAACTGGAGCAGTACTAGTGGAAGTGGTGGGAACAGCAGACATAGTCGTGGAAGTGGTAGGCACTGCAGATTTAGTCGTGGAAGTGGTGGGGACAGCAGACGTAGTTGTGAAAGTGGTGGGGACTGTTGAAGTAGTTGTGGAAGTGGTGGGTTCTGTAGATGTACTCGTGGAAGTGGTGGGGACTGCAGAAGTAGTCGTGGAAGTGGTGGAAACAGGAGACGTAGTCGTGGAAGTGGTAGGGACTGCAGATTTAGTCGTGGAATTGGTGGGGACAGCAGACGTAGTTGTGAAAGTGGTGGGGACTGTTGAAGTAGTTGTGGAAGTGGTGGGTTCTGTAGATGTACTCGTGGAAGTGTTGGGGACCGCAGACGTAGTTGTCGATGTGGTGGGGACAGCAGACGTAGTTGTGGAGATGATGGGAACTGGAGAAGTAGTCGAGGAAGTGGTGGGGATAGCAGACGTAGTTGTGGAGATGATGGGAATTGGAGAAGTAGTCTTGGAAGTGCTAGGGACTGCAGAAGTAGTCGTTGAGATGATGGTAACTGGAGCAATAGTCGTGGAGGTGGTGGGAACAGCAGACGTAGTCGTGGAAGTTGTAGGGACTGCAGAAGTAGTTGTTGAGATGATCAGAACGGGGGAAGTAGTCATGGAAGTGTTGGGGACCGCAGACGTAGTTGTGGAGATGATGGGAATTGGAGAAGTAGTCATTGAAGTGTTGGGGACTGCAGATTTAGTCGTCGAGGTGGTGGAGACAGCAGACGTAGTTGTGGAAGTGGTGGGGACTGTAGATGTACTCATGGAGATGATGGGAACCGGAGAAGTAGTTGTGGAAGTGGTGGGGACAGCAGACGTAGTTGTGGAGATGATGGGAATTGGAGAAGTAGTCATTGAAGTGTTGGGGACTGCAGATTTAGTCGTCGAGGTGGTGGAGTCAGCAGACGTAGTTGTGGAAGTGGTGGGGACTGTAGATGTACTCATGGAGATGATGGGAACTGGAGAAGTAGTCGTGGAAGTGGTGGGAACAGCAGACATACTCGTGGAAGTGGTAGGGACTGCAGACGTAGTTGTGGAGATGATGGAAACTGGAGAAGTAGTCGTGGAAGTGCTGGGGACTGCAGAAGTAGTTGTTGAGATGATGGGAACTGGAGCAGTACTCGTGGAAGTGGTGGGAACAGCAGACAGAGTCGTGGAAGTGGTAGGGACTGCAGATTTAGTCGTGGAAGTGGTGGGGACTGCAGACGTAGTTGTGAAAGTGGTGTGGACTGTTGAAGTAGTTATGGAAGTGGTGGGTTCTGTAGATGTACTCGTGGAAGTGGTGGGGACTGCAGACGTAGTTGTGGAAGTGGTGGGAACAGCAGACGTAGTCGCTGAAGTGGTAGGGACTGCAGAAGTAGTCATGGAGGTGGACGGGATTTCAGAAGGAGTCGTAGAGATGATGGGAACTGCAGAAGTAGTCGTGGAAGTGGTGGGGACTGCAGAAATAGTCGTTGAGATGATAGGAACTGGAGAAGTAGTCGTGGAAGTGGTGGGGACAGCAGACGTAGTTTTGGAGATGATGGGAACTGGAGAAGTAGTCGAGGAAATGGTGGGGACAGCAGATGTAGTTGTGGAGATGATGGGAATTGTAGAAGTAGTCTTGGAAGTGCTAGGGACTGCAGAAGTAGTCGTTGAGATGATGCTAACTGGAGCAATAGTCGTGGAGGTGGTGGGAACAGCAGACGTAGTCGTGGAAGTTGTAGGGACTGCAGAAGTAGTTGTCGAGATGATCAGAATGGGGGAAGTAGTCGTGGAAGTGTTGGGGACCGCAGACGTAGTTGTGGAAGTGGTGGGGATTGTAGATGTACTCATGGAGATGATGGGAACCGGAGAAGTAGTTGTGGAAGTGGTGGGGACAGCAGACGTAGTTGTGGAGATGATGGGAATTGGAGAAGTAGTCACTGAAGTGTTGGGGACTGCAGATTTAGTCGTCGAGGTGGTGGAGACAGCAGACGTAGTTGTGGAAGTGGTGGGGACTGTAGATGTACTCATGGAGATGATGGGAACCGGAGAACTAGTTGTGGAAGTGGTGGGGACAGCAGACGTAGTTGTGGAGATGATGGGAATTGGAGAAGTAGTCATTGAAGTGTTGGGGACTGCAGATTTAATCGTCGAGGTGGTGGAGTCAGCAGACGTAGTTGTGGAAGTGGTGGGGACTGTAGTTGTACTCATGGAGATGATGGGAACTGGAGAAGTAGTCGTGGAAGTGGTGGAAACAGCTGACGTAGTCATGGAAGAGGTAGGGACTGCAGAAGTAGTTGTCGAGATGGTCGAAATGGGGGAAGTAGTCGAGGAAGTGGTGGGGACTGCAGACGTAGTTGTGGAAGTGGTGGGGACTGTAGAGGTAGTTGTGCAAGTGGTGGGGACTGTAGATGTACTCGTGGAGATGGTGGAAACTGGAGAAGTAGTCGTGGAAGTGCTGGGGACTGCAGAAGTAGTTGTTGAGATGATGGGAACTGGAGCAGTACTCGTGGAAGTGGTGGGAACAGCAGACATAGTCGTGGAAGTGGTAGGGACTGCAGATTTAGTCGTGGAAGTGGTGGGGACAGCAGACGTAGTTGTGAAAGTGGTGGGGACTGTTGAAGTAGTGGAAGTGGTGGGTTCTGTAGATGTACTCGTGGAAGTGGTGCGGACTGCAGAAGTAGTTGTGGAAGTGGTGGGAACAGCAGACGTAGTCGCTGAAGTGGTAGGGACTGCAGAAGTAGTTGTGGAAGTGGACGGGACGTCAGAAGGAGTCGTAGAGATGATGGGAACTGCAGAAGTAGTCGTGGAAGTGGTGGGGACTGCAGAAGTAGTCGCTGAGATGATGGGAACTGGAGAAGTAGTCGTGGAAGTTGTGGGAACAGCAGACGTAGTCGTGGAAGTTGTAGGGACTGCAGAAGTAGTTGTCGAGATGATCAAAATGGGGGAAGTAGTCGTGGAAGTGTTGGGGACCGCAGACGTAGTTGTGGAAGTGGTGGGGATTGTAGATGTACTCATGGAGATGATGGGAACCGGAGAAGTAGTCGTGGAAGTGTTGGGGACCGCAGACGTAGTTGTGGAAGTGGTGGGGATTGTAGATGTACTCATGGAGATGATGGGAACCGGAGAAGTAGTTGTGGAAGTGGTGGGGACAGCAGACGTAGTTGTGGAGATGATGGGAATTGGAGAAGTAATCATTGAAGTGTTGGGGACTGCAGATTTAGTCGTCGAGGTGGTGGAGACAGCAGACGTAGTTGTGGAAGTGGTGGGGACTGTAGATGTACTCATGGAGATGATGGGAACCGGAGAACTAGTTGTGGAAGTGGTGGGGACAGCAGACGTAGTTGTGGAGATGATGGGAATTGGAGAAGTAGTCATTGAAGTGTTGGGGACTGCAGATTTAATCGTCGAGGTGGTGGAGTCAGCAGACGTAGTTGTGGAAGTGGTGGGGACTGTAGTTGTACTCATGGAGATGATGGGAACTGGAGAAGTAGTCGTGGAAGTGGTGGAAACAGCTGACGTAGTCATGGAAGAGGTAGGGACTGCAGAAGTAGTTGTCGAGATGGTCGAAATGGGGGAAGTAGTCGAGGAAGTGGTGGGGACTGCAGACGTAGTTGTGGAAGTGGTGGGGACTGTAGAGGTAGTTGTGCAAGTGGTGGGGACTGTAGATGTACTCGTGGAGATGGTGGAAACTGGAGAAGTAGTCGTGGAAGTGCTGGGGACTGCAGAAGTAGTTGTTGAGATGATGGGAACTGGAGCAGTACTCGTGGAAGTGGTGGGAACAGCAGACATAGTCGTGGAAGTGGTAGGGACTGCAGATTTAGTCGTGGAAGTGGTGGGGACAGCAGACGTAGTTGTGAAAGTGGTGGGGACTGTTGAAGTAGTGGAAGTGGTGGGTTC
Organism: Eublepharis macularius; assembly: GCF_028583425.1. NCBI lineage: Eukaryota > Metazoa > Chordata > Lepidosauria > Squamata > Eublepharidae > Eublepharis > Eublepharis macularius. Next base: position 1,682,112 of record NC_072790.1, on the reverse strand, counting down.
TGTAGATGTACTCGTGGAAGTGGTGCGGACTGCAGAAGTAGTTGTGGAAGTGGTGGGAACAGCAGACGTAGTCGCTGAAGTGGTAGGGACTGCAGAAGTAGTTGTGGAAGTGGACGGGACGTCAGAAGGAGTCGTAGAGATGATGGGAACTGCAGAAGTAGTCGTGGAAGTGGTGGGGACTGCAGAAGTAGTCGCTGAGATGATGGGAACTGGAGAAGTAGTCGTGGAAGTTGTGGGAACAGCAGACGTAGTCGTGGAAGTTGTAGGGACTGCAGAAGTAGTTGTCGAGATGATCAAAATGGGGGAAGTAGTCGTGGAAGTGTTGGGGACCGCAGACGTAGTTGTGGAAGTGGTGGGGATTGTAGATGTACTCATGGAGATGATGGGAACCGGAGAAGTAGTTGTGGAAGTGGTGGGGACAGCAGACGTAGTTGTGGAGATGATGGGAATTGGAGAAGTAGTCATTGAAGTGTTGGGGACTGCAGATTTAGTCGTCGAGGTGGTGGAGACAGCAGACGTAGTTGTGGAAATGGTGGGGACTGTAGATGTACTCATGGAGATGATGGGAACCGGAGAAGTAGTTGTGGAAGTGGTGGGGACAGCAGACGTAGTTGTGGAGATGATGGGAATTGGAGAAGTAGTCATTGAAGTGTTGGGGACTGCAGATTTAGTCGTCGAGGTGGTGGAGTCAGCAGACGTAGTTGTGGAAGTGGTGGGGACTGTAGATGTACTCATGGAGATGATGGGAACTGGAGAAGTAGTTGTGGAAGTGGTGGAAACAGCTGACGTAGTCAGGGAAAAGGTAGGGACTGCAGAAGTAGTTGTCGAGATGGTCGAAATGGGGGAAGTAGTCGAAGAAGTGGTGGGGACTGCAGACGTAGTTGTGGAAGTGGTGGGGACTGTAGAGGTAGTTGTGCAAGTGGTGGGGACTGTAGATGTACTCGTGGAGATGATGGGAACTGGAGAACTAGTCGTGGAAGTGGTGGGAACAGCAGACGTAGTCGTTGAAGTCGTAGGGACTGCAGACGTAGTTGTGGAGATGATGGAAACTGGAGAAGTAGTCGTGGACGTGCTGGGGACTGCAGAAGTAGTTGTTGAGATGATGGGAACTGGAGCAGTACTCGTGGAAGTGGTGGGAACAGCCGACATAGTCGTGGATGTGGTAGGGACTGCAGATTTAGTCGTGGAAGTGGTGGGGACAGCAGACGTAGTTGTGAAAGTGGTGGGGACTGTTGAAGTAGTTGTGGAAGTGGTGGGTTCTGTAGATGTACTCGTGGAAGTGGTGGGGACTGCAGAAGTAGTTGTGGAAGTGGTGGGGACTGCAGAAGTAGTCGTTGAGATGATGGAAACTGGAGAAGTAGTCGTGGAAGTGCTGGGGACTGCAGAAGTAGTTGTTGAGATGATGGGAACTGGAGCAGTACTCGTGGAAGTGGTGGGAACAGCAGACATAGTCGTGGAAGTGGTAGGCACTGCAGATTTAGTCGTGGAAGTGGTGGGGACAGCAGACGTAGTTGTGAAAGTGGTGGGGACTGTTGAAGTAGTGGAAGTGGTGGGTTCTGTAGATGTACTCGTGGAAGTGGTGGGGACTGCAGAAGTAGTTGTGGAAGTGGTGGGAACAGCAGACGTAGTCGCTGAAGTGGTAGGGACTGCAGAAGTAGTTGTGGAAGTGGACGGGACTTCAGAAGGAGTCGTAGAGATGATGGGAACTGCAGAAGTAGTCGTGGAAGTGGTGGGGACTGCAGAAGTAGTCGCTGAGATGATGGGAACTGGAGAAGTAGTCGTGGAAGTGGTGGGGACAGCAGACGTAGTTTTGGAGATGATGGGAACTGGAGAAGTAGTCGAGGAAATGGTCGGGACAGCAGACGTAGTTGTGGAGATGATGGGAATTGTAGAAGTAGTCTTGGAAGTGCTAGGGACTGCAGAAGTAGTCGTTGAGATGATGCTAACTGGAGCAATAGTCGTGGAGGTGGTGGGAACAGCAGACGTAGTCGTGGAAGTTGTAGGGACTGCAGAAGTAGTTGTCGAGATGATCAGAATGGGGGGAGTAGTCGTGGAAGTGTTGGGGACCGCAGACGTAGTTGTGGAAGTGGTGGGGATTGTAGATGTACTCATGGAGATGATGGGAACCGGAGAAGTAGTTGTGGAAGTGGTGGGGACAGCAGACGTAGTTGTGGAGATGATGGGAATTGGAGAAGTAGTCATTGAAGTGTTGGGGACTGCAGATTTAGTCGTCGAGGTGGTGGAGACAGCAGACGTAGTTGTGGAAGTGGTGGGGACTGTAGATGTACTCATGGAGATGATGGGAACCGGAGAAGTAGTTGTGGAAGTGGTAGGGACAGCAGACGTAGTTGTGGAGATGATGGGAATTGGAGAAGTAGTCATTGAAGTGTTGGGGACTGCAGATTTAGTCGTCGAGGTGGTGGAGTCAGCAGACGTAGTTGTGGAAGTGGTGGGGACTGTAGTTGTACTCATGGAGATGATGGGAACTGGAGAAGTAGTCGTGGAAGTGGTGGAAACAGCTGACGTAGTCATGGAAGAGGTAGGGACTGCAGAAGTAGTTGTCGAGATGGTCGAAATGGGGGAAGTAGTCGAGGAAGTGGTGGGGACTGCAGACGTAGTTGTGGAAGTGGTGGGGAATGTAGAGGTAGTTGTGCAAGTGGTGGGGACTGTAGATGTACTCGTGGAGATGGTGGAAACTGGAGAAGTAGTCGTGGAAGTGCTGGGGACTGCAGAAGTAGTTGTTGAGATGATGGGAACTGGAGCAGTACTCGTGGAACTGGTGGGAACAGCAGACATAGTCGTGGAAGTGGTAGGGACTGCAGATTTAGTCGTGGAAGTGGTGGGGACAGCAGACATAGTTGTGAAAGTGGTGGGGACTGTTGAAGTAGTGGAAGTGGTGGGTTCTGTAGATGTACTCGTGGAAGCGTTGGGGACCGCAGACGTAGTTGTTGATGTGGTGGGGGCAGCAGACGTAGTTGTGGAGATGATGGGAACTGGAGAAGTAGTCGGGGAAGTGGTGGGGACAGCAGACGTAGTTGAGGAGATGATGGGAATTGGAGAAGTAGTCTTGGAAGTGCTAGGGATTGCAGAAGTAGTCGTTGAGATGATGCTAACTGGAGCAATAGTCGTGGAGGTGGTGGGAACAGCAGACGTAGTCGTGGAATTTGTAGGGACTGCAGAAGTAGTTGTCGAGATGATCAGAACGGGGGAAGTAGTCGTGGAAGTGTTGGGGACCGCAGACGTAATTGTGGAGATGATGGGAATTGGAGAAGTAGTCATTGAAGTGTTGGGGACTGCAGATTTAGTCGTCGAGGTGGTGGAGACAGCAGACGTAGTTGTGGAAGTGGTGGGGAATGTAGATGTACTCATGGAGATGATGGGAAGTGGAGAAGTAGTCGTGGAAGTGGTGGAAACAGCTGACGTAGTCAGGGAAAAGGTAGGGACTGCAGAAGTAGTAGTCGAGATGGTCGAAATGGGGGAAGTAGTCGAAGAAGTGGTGGGGACTGCAGACGTAGTTGTGGAAGTGGTGGGGACTGTAGAGGTAGTTGTGCAAGTGGTGGGGACTGTAGATGTACTCGTGGAGATGATGGGAACGGGAGAACTAGTTGTGGAAGTGGTGGGAACAGCAGACGTAGTCGTTGAAGTGGTAGGGACTGCAGACGTAGTTGTGGAGATTATGGAAACTGGAGAAGTAGTCGTGGAAGTGCTGGGGACTGCAGAAGTAGTTGTTGAGATGATGGGAACTGGAGCAGTACTCGTGGAAGTGGTGGGAACAGCAGACATAGTCGTGGATGTGGTAGGGACTGCAGATTTAGTCGTGGAAGTGGTGGGGACAGCAGACGTAGTTGTGAAACTGGTGGGGACTGTTGAAGTAGTTGTGGAAGTGGTGGGTTCTGTAGATGTACTCGTGGAAGTGGTGGGGACTGCAGAAGTAGTTGTGGAAGTGGTGGGAACAGCAGACGTAGTCGCTGAAGTGGTAGGGACTGCAGAAGTAGTTGTGGAAGTGGACGGGACTTCAGAAGGAGTCGTAGAGATGATGGGAACTGCAGAAGTAGTCGTGGAAGTGGTGGGGACTGCAGAAGTAGTCGCTGAGATGATGGGAACTGGAGAAGTAGTCGTGGAAGTGGTGGGAACAGCAGACATAGTCGTGGAAGTGGTAGGGACTGCAGATTTAGTCGTGGAAGTGGTGGGGACAGCAGACGTAGTTGTGAAACTGGTGGGGACTGTTGAAGTAGTTGTGGAAGTGGTGGGTTCTGTAGATGTACTCGTGGAAGTGTTGGGGACCGCAGACGTAGTTGTCGATGTGGTGGGGACAGCAGACGTAGTTGTGGAGATGATCGGAACTGGAGAAGTAGTCGGGGAAGTGGTGGGGACAGCAGACGTAGTTGTGGAGATGATGGGAATTGGAGAAGTAGTCGAGGAAATGGTCGGGACAGCAGACGTAGTTGTGGAGATGATGGGAATTGTAGAAGTAGTCTTGGAAGTGCTAGGGACTGCAGAAGTAGTCGTTGAGATGATGCTAACTGGAGCAATAGTCGTGGAGGTGGTGGGAACAGCAGACGTAGTCGTGGAAGTTGTAGGGACTGCAGAAGTAGTTGTCGAGATGATCAGAATGGGGGAAGTAGTCGTGGAAGTGTTGGGGACCGCAGACGTAGTTGTGGAAGTGGTGGGGATTGTAGATGTACTCATGGAGATGATGGGAACCGGAGAAGTAGTTGTGGAAGTGGTGGGGACAGCAGACGTAGTTGTGGAGATGATGGGAATTGGAGAAGTAGTCATTGAAGTGTTGGGGACTGCAGATTTAGTCGTCGAGGTGGTGGAGACAGCAGACGTAGTTGTGGAAGTGGTGGGGACTGTAGATGTACTCATGGAGATGATGGGAACCGGAGAAGTAGTTGTGGAAGTGGTAGGGACAGCAGACGTAGTTGTGGAGATGATGGGAATTGGAGAAGTAGTCATTGAAGTGTTGGGGACTGCAGATTTAGTCGTCGAGGTGGTGGAGTCAGCAGACGTAGTTGTGGAAGTGGTGGGGACTGTAGTTGTACTCATGGGGATGATGGGAACTGGAGAAGTAGTCGTGGAAGTGGTGGAAACAGCTGACGTAGTCATGGAAGAGGTAGGGACTGCAGAAGTAGTTGTCGAGATGGTCGAAATGGGGGAAGTAGTCGAGGAAGTGGTGGGGACTGCAGACGTAGTTGTGGAAGTGGTGGGGAATGTAGAGGTAGTTGTGCAAGTGGTGGGGACTGTAGATGTACTCGTGGAGATGGTGGAAACTGGAGAAGTAGTCGTGGAAGTGCTGGGGACTGCAGAAGTAGTTGTTGAGATGATGGGAACTGGAGCAGTACTCGTGGAAGTGGTGGGAACAGCAGACATAGTCGTGTAAGTGGTAGGGACTGCAGATTTAGTCGTGGAAGTGGTGGGGACAGCAGACGTAGTTGTGAAAGTGGTGGGGACTGTTGAAGTAGTGGAAGTGGTGGGTTCTGTAGATGTACTCGTGGAAGTGGTGGGGACTGCAGAAGTAGTTGTGGAAGTGGTGGGAACAGCAGACGTAGTCGCTGAAGTGGTAGGGACTGCAGAAGTAGTTGTGGAAGTGGACGGGACTTCAGAAGGAGTCGTAGAGATGATGGGAACTGCAGAAGTAGTCGTGGAAGTGGTGGGGACTGCAGAAGTAGTCGCTGAGATGATGGGAACTGGAGAAGTAGTCGTGGAAGTGGTGGGAACAGCAGACGTAGTCGTGGAAGTTGTAGGGACTGCAGAAGTAGTTGTCGAGATGATCAAAATGGGGGAAGTAGTCGTGGAAGTGTTGGGGACCGCAGACGTAGTTGTGGAAGTGGTGGGGATTGTAGATGTACTTATGGAGATGATGGGAACCGGAGAAGTAGTTGTGGAAGTGGTGGGGACAGCAGACGTAGTAGTGGAGATGATGGGAATTGGAGAAGTAGTCATTGAAGTGTTGGGGACTGCAGATTTCGTCGTCGAGGTGGTGGAGAAAGCAGACGTAGTTGTGGAAGTGGTGGGGAATGTAGATGTACTCATGGAGATGATGGGAACCGGAGAAGTAGTTGTGGAAGTGGTGGGGACAGCAGACGTAGTTGTGGAGATGATGGGAATTGGAGATGTAGTCATTGAAGTGTTGGGGACTGCAGATTTAGTCGTCGAGGTGGTGGAGTCAGCAGATGTAGTTGTGGAAGTGGTGGGGACTGTAGATGTACTCATGGAGATGATGGGAACTGGAGAAGTAGTCGTGGAAGTGGTGGAAACAGCTGAAGTAGTCATGGAAGAGGTAGGGACTGCAGAAGTAGTTGTCGAGATGGTCGAAAAGGGGGAAGTAGTCGAGGAAGTGGTGGGGACTGCAGACGTAGTTGTGGAAGTGGTGGGGACTGTAGAGGTAGTTGTGCAAGTGGTGGGGACTGTAGATGTACTCGTGGAGATGATGGAAACTGGAGAAGTAGTCGTGGAAGTGCTGGGGACTGCAGAAGTAGTTGTTGAGATGATGGGAACTGGAGCAGTACTCGTGGAAGTGGTGGGAACAGCAGACATAGTCGTGGAAGTGGTAGGGACTGCAGATTTAGTCGTGGAAGTGGTGGGGACAGCAGACGTAGTTGTGAAAGTGGTGGGGACTGTTGAAGTAGTGGAAGTGGTGGTTTCTGTAGATGTACTCGTGGAAGTGGTGGGGACTGCAGAAGTAGTTGTGGAAGTGGTGGGAACAGCAGACGTAGTCGCTGAAGTGGTAGGGACTGCAGAAGTAGTTGTGGAAGTGGACGGGACTTCAGAAGGAGTCGTAGAGATGATGGGAACTGCAGAAGTAGTCGTGGAAGTGGTGGGGACTGCAGAAGTAGTCGCTGAGATGATGGGAACTGGAGAAGTATTCGTGGAAGTGGTGGGAACAGCAGACGTAGTCGTGGAACTGGTAGGGACTGCAGATTTAGTCGTGGAAGTGGTGGGGACAGCAGACGTAGTTGTGAAAGTGGAGGGGACTGTTGAAGTAGTTGTGGAAGTGGTGGGTTCTGTAGATGTACTCGTGGAAGTGTTGGGGACCGCAGACGTAGTTGTCGATGTGGTGGCGACAGCAGACGTAGTTGTGGAGATGATGGGAACTGGAGAAGTAGTCGGGGAAGTGGTGGGGACAGCAGACGTAGTTGTGGAGATGATGGGAATTGGAGAAGTAGTCATTGAAGTGTTGGGGACTGCAGATTTAGTCGTCGAGGTGGTGGAGTCAGCAGACGTAGTTGAGGAAGTGGTGGGGACTGTAGATGTACTCATGGAGATGATGGGAACTGGAGAAGTAGTCGTGGAAGTGGTGGAAACAGCTGACTTAGTCATGGAAGAGGTAGGGACTGCAGAAGTAGTTGTCGAGATGGTCGAAATGGGGGAAGTAGTCGAGGAAGTGGTGGGGACTGCAGACGTAGTTGTGGAAGTGGTGGGGACTGTAGAGGTAGTTGTGCAAGTGGTGGGGACTGTAGATGTACTCGTGGAGATGATGGAAACTGGAGAAGTAGTCGTGGAAGTGCTGGGGACTGCAGAAGTAGTTGTTGAGATGATGGGAACTGGAGCAGTACTCGTGGAAGTGGTGGGAACAGCAGACATAGTCGTGGAAGTGGTAGGGACTGCAGATTTAGTCGTGGAAGTGGTGGGGACAGCAGACGTAGTTGTGAAAGTGGTGGGGACTGTTGAAGTAGTTGTGGAAGTGGTGGGTTCTGTCGATGTACTCGTGGAAGTGGTGGGGACTGCAGAAGTAGTTGTGGAAGTGGTGGGAACAGCAGACGTAGTCGCTGAAGTGGTAGGGACTGCAGAAGTAGTTGTGGAAGTGGACGGGACTTCAGAAGGAGTCGTAGAGATGATGGGAACTGCAGAAGTAGTCGTGGAAGTGGTGGGGACTGCAGAAGTAGTCGCTGAGATGATGGGAACTGGAGAAGTAGTCGTGGAAGTGGTGGGAACAGCAGACGTAGTCGTGGAAGTGGTAGGGACTGCAGATTTAGTCGTGGAAGTGGTGGGGACAGCAGACGTAGTTGTGAAAGTGGTGGGGACTGTTGAAGTAGTTGTGGAAGTGGTGGGTTCTGTAGATGTACTCGTGGAAGTGTTGGGGACCGCAGACGTAGTTGTCGATGTGGTGGGGACAGCAGACATAGTTGTGGAGATGATGGGAACTAGAGAAGTAGTCGGGGAAGTGGTGGGGACAGCAGACGTAGTTGTGGAGATGATGGGAATTGGAGAAGTAGTCTTGGAAGTGCTAGGGACTGCAGAAGTAGTCGTTGAGATTATGGTAACTGGAGCAATAGTCGTGGAGGTGGTGGGAACAGCAGACGTAGCCGTGGAAGTTGTAGGGACTGCAGAAGTAGTTGTCGAGATGATCAGAACGGGGGAAGTAGTCGTGGAAGTGGTGGGGACTGCAGAAGTAGTTGTGGAAGTGGTGGGAACAGCAGACGTAGTCGCTGAAGTGGTAGGGACTGCAGAAGTAGTTGTGGAAGTCGACGGGACTTCAGAAGGAGTCGTAGAGATGATGGGAACTGCAGAAGTAGTCATGGAAGTGGTGGGGACTGCAGAAGTAGTCGCTGAGATGATGGGAACTGGAGAAGTAGTTGTGGAAGTGGTGGGAACAGCAGACGTAGTCGTGGAAGTGGTAGGGACTGCAGATTTAGTCGTGGAAGTGGTGGGGACAGCAGACGTAGTTATGAAATTGGTGGGGACTGTTGAAGTAGTTGTGGAAGTGGTGGGTTCTGTAGATGTACTCGTGGAAGTGTTGGGGACCGCAGACGTAGTTGTCGATGTGCTGCGGACAGCAGACGTAATTGTGGAGATGATGGGAACTGGAGAAGTAGTCGTGGAAGTGGTGGGGACTGCAGAAGTAGTCGCTGAGATGATGGGAACTGGAGAAGTAGTCGTGGAAGTGGTGGGAACAGCAGACGTAATCGTGGAAGTGGTAGGGACTGCAGATTTAGTCGTGGAAGTGGTGGGGACAGCAGACGTAGTTATGAAAGTGGTGGGGACTGTTGAAGTAGTTGTGGAAGTGGTGGGTTCTGTAGATGTACTCGTGGAAGTGTTGGGGACCGCAGACGTAGTTGTCGATGTGGTGGGGACAGCTGACGTAGTTGTGGAGATGATGGGAACTGGAGAAGTAGTCGTGGAAGTGGTGGGGACAGCAGACGTACTTGTGGAGATGATGGGAACTGGAGAAGTAGTCGAGGAAATGGTGGGGACAGCAAACATAGTTGTGGAGATGATGGAAACTGGAGAAGTAGTCGTGGAAGTGCTGGGGACTGCAGAAGTAGTTGTTGAGATGATGGGAACTGGAGCAGTACTCGTGGAAGTGGTGGGAACAGCAGTTATAGTCGTGGAAGTGGTAGGGACTGCAGATTTAGTCGTGGAAGTGGTGGGGACAGCAGACGTAGTTGTGAAAGTGGTGGGGACTGTTGAAGTAGTTGTGGAAGTGGTGGGTTCTGTAGATGTACTCGTGGAAGTGGTGGGGACTGCAGAAGTAGTTGTGGAAGTGGTGGGAATAGCAGACGTAGTCTCTGAAGTGGTAGGGACTGCAGAAGTAGTCGTGTAAGTGGACGGGACTTCAGAAGGAGTCGTAGAGATGATGGGAACTGCAGAAGTAGTCGTGGAAGTGGTGGGGACTGCAGAAGTAGTCGTTGAGATGATGGAAACTAGAGAAGTAGTCGTGGAAGTGGTGGGGACAGCAGACGTAGTTGTGGAGATGATGGGAACTGGAGAAGTAGTCGAGGAAATGGTGGGGACAGCAGACGTAGTTGTGGAGATGATGGGAATTGGAGAAGTAGTCTTGGAAGTGCTAGGGACTGCAGAAGTAGTCGTTGAGATGATGCTAACTGGATAAATAGTCGTGGAGGTGGTGGGAACAGCAGACGTAGTCGTGGAAGTTGTAGGGACTGCAGAAGTAGTTGTCGAGATGATCAGAATGGGGGAAGTAGTCGTGGAAGTGTTGGGGACCGCAGACGTAGTTGTGGAAGTGGTAGGGACTGTAGATGTACTCATGGAGATGATGGGATCCGGAGAAGTAGTTGTGGAAGTGGTGGGGACAGCAGACGTAGTTGTGGAGATGATGGGAATTGGAGAAGTAGTCATTGAAGTGTTGGGGACTGCAGATTTAGTCGTCGAGGTGGTAGAGACAGCAGACGTAGTTGTGGAAGTGGTGGGGACTGTAGATGTACTCATGGAGATGATGGGATCCGGAGAAGTAGTTGTGGAAGTGGTGGGGACAGCAGACGTAGTTGTGGAGATGATGGGAATTGGAGAAGTAGTCATTGAAGTGTTGGGGACTGCAGATTTAGTTGTCGAGGTGGTGGAGTCAGCAGACGTAGTTGTGGAAGTGGTGGGGACTGTAGATGTACTCATAGAGATGATGGGAAGTGGAGAAGTAGTCGTGGAAGTGGTGGAAACAGCTGACGTAGTCATGGAAGAGGTAGGGACTGCAGAAGTAGTTGTGGAAGTGGTGGGGACTGTAGAGGTAGTTGTGCAAGTGGTGGGGACTGTAGATGTACTCGTGGAGATGATGGAAACTGGAGAAGTAGTCGTGGAAGTGCTGGGGACTGCAGAAGTAGTTGTTGAGATGATGGGAACTGGAGCAGTACTCGTGGAAGTGGTGGGAACAGCAGACATAGTCGTGGAAGTGGTAGGGACTGCAGATTTAGTCGTGGAAGTGGTGGGGATAGCAGACGCAGTTGTGAATGTGGTGGGGACTGTTGAAGTAGTGGAAGTGGTGGGTTCTGTAGATGTACTCGTGGAAGTGGTGGGGACTGCAGAAGTAGTTGTGGAAGTGGTGGGAACAGCAGACGTAGTCGCTGAAGTGGTAGGGACTGCAGAAGTAGTTGTGGAAGTGGACGGGACTTCAGAAGGAGTCGTAGAGATGATGGGAACTGCAGAAGTAGTCGTGGAAGTGGTGGGGACTGCAGAAGTAGTCGCTGAGATGATGGGAACTGGAGAAGTAGTCGTGGAAGTGGTGGGAACAGCAGACATAGTCGTGGATGTGGTAGGGACTGCAGATTTAGTCGTGGAAGTGGTGGGGACAGCAGACGTAGTTGTGAAAGTGGTGGGGACTGTTGAAGTAGTTGTGGAAGTGGTGGGTTCTGTAGATGTACTCGTGGAAGTGGTGGGGAGTGCAGAAGTAGTTGTGGAAGTGGTGGGAACAGCAGACGTAGTCGCTGAAGTGGTAGGGACTGCAGAAGTAGTCGTGGAAGTGGACGGGACTTCAGAAGGAGTCGTAGAGATGATGGTAACTGCAGAAGTAGTCGTGGAAGTGGTGGGGACTGCAGAAGTAGTCGTTGAGATGATGGGAACTGGAGAAGTAGTCGTGGAAGTGGTGGGGACAGCAGACGTAGTTGTGAAAGTGGTGGGGACTGTTGAAGTAGTTGTGGAAGTGGTGGGTTCTGTAGATGTTCTCGTGGAAGTGGTGGGGAGTGCAGAAGTAGTTGTGGAAGTGGTGGGAACAGCAGACGTAGTCGCTGAAGTGGTAGGGACTGCAGAAGTAGTTGTGGAAGTGGACAGGACTTCAGAAGGAGTCGTAGAGATGATGGGAACTGCAGAAGTAGTCGTGGAAGTGGTGGGGACTGCAGAAGTAGTCGCTGAGATGATGGGAACTGCAGAAGTAGTCGTGGAAGTGGTGGGAACAGCAGACGTAGTCGTGGAACTGGTAGGGACTGCAGATTTAGTCGTGGAAGTGGTGGGGACAGCAGACGTAGTTGTGAAAGTGGTGGGGACTGTTGAAGTAGTTGTGGAAGTGGTGGGTTCTGTAGATGTACTCGTGGAAGTGGTGGGGACAGCAGACGTAGTTGTGAAAGTGGTGGGGACTGTTGAAGTAGTTGTGGAAGTGGTGGGTTCTGTAGATGTACTCGTGGAAGTGTTGGGGACCACAGACGTAGTTGTCGATGTGGTGGGGGCAGCAGACGTAGTTGTGGAGATGATGGGAACTGGAGAAGTAGTCGAGGAAATGGTGGGGACAGCAGACGTAATTGTGGAGATGATGGGAACTGGAGAAGTAGTCGTGGAAGTGGTGGGGACTGCAGAAGTAGTCGCTGAGATGATGGGAACTGGAGAAGTAGTCGTGGAAGTGGTGGGAACAGCAGACGTAATCGTGGAAGTGGTAGGGACTGCAGATTTAGTCGTGGAAGTGGTGGGGACAGCAGACGTAGTTATGAAAGTGGTGGGGACTGTTGAAGTAGTTGTGGAAGTGGTGGGTTCTGTAGATGTACTCGTGGAAGTGTTGGGGACCGCAGACGTAGTTGTCGATGTGGTGGGGACAGCTGACGTAGTTGTGGAGATGATGGGAACTGGAGAAGTAGTCGTGGAAGTGGTGGGGACAGCAGACGTACTTGTGGAGATGATGGGAACTGGAGAAGTAGTCGAGGAAATGGTGGGGACAGCAAACATAGTTGTGGAGATGATGGAAACTGGAGAAGTAGTCGTGGAAGTGCTGGGGACTGCAGAAGTAGTTGTTGAGATGATGGGAACTGGAGCAGTACTCGTGGAAGTGGTGGGAACAGCAGTTATAGTCGTGGAAGTGGTAGGGACTGCAGATTTAGTCGTGGAAGTGGTGGGGACAGCAGACGTAGTTGTGAAAGTGGTGGGGACTGTTGAAGTAGTTGTGGAAGTGGTGGGTTCTGTAGATGTACTCGTGGAAGTGGTGGGGACTGCAGAAGTAGTTGTGGAAGTGGTGGGAATAGCAGACGTAGTCTCTGAAGTGGTAGGGACTGCAGAAGTAGTCGTGTAAGTGGACGGGACTTCAGAAGGAGTCGTAGAGATGATGGGAACTGCAGAAGTAGTCGTGGAAGTGGTGGGGACTGCAGAAGTAGTCGTTGAGATGATGGAAACTAGAGAAGTAGTCGTGGAAGTGGTGGGGACAGCAGACGTAGTTGTGGAGATGATGGGAACTGGAGAAGTAGTCGAGGAAATGGTGGGGACAGCAGACGTAGTTGTGGAGATGATGGGAATTGGAGAAGTAGTCTTGGAAGTGCTAGGGACTGCAGAAGTAGTCGTTGAGATGATGCTAACTGGATAAATAGTCGTGGAGGTGGTGGGAACAGCAGACGTAGTCGTGGAAGTTGTAGGGACTGCAGAAGTAGTTGTCGAGATGATCAGAATGGGGGAAGTAGTCGTGGAAGTGTTGGGGACCGCAGACGTAGTTGTGGAAGTGGTAGGGACTGTAGATGTACTCATGGAGATGATGGGAACCGGAGAAGTAGTTGTGGAAGTGGTGGGGACAGCAGACGTAGTTGTGGAGATGATGGGAATTGGAGAAGTAGTCATTGAAGTGTTGGGGACTGCAGATTTAGTCGTCGAGGTGGTAGAGACAGCAGACGTAGTTGTGGAAGTGGTGGGGACTGTAGATGTACTCATGGAGATGATGGGATCCGGAGAAGTAGTTGTGGAAGTGGTGGGGACAGCAGACGTAGTTGTGGAGATGATGGGAATTGGAGAAGTAGTCATTGAAGTGTTGGGGACTGCAGATTTAGTTGTCGAGGTGGTGGAGTCAGCAGACGTAGTTGTGGAAGTGGTGGGGACTGTAGATGTACTCATAGAGATGATGGGAAGTGGAGAAGTAGTCGTGGAAGTGGTGGAAACAGCTGACGTAGTCATGGAAGAGGTAGGGACTGCAGAAGTAGTTGTGGAAGTGGTGGGGACTGTAGAGGTAGTTGTGCAAGTGGTGGGGACTGTAGATGTACTCGTGGAGATGATGGAAACTGGAGAAGTAGTCGTGGAAGTGCTGGGGACTGCAGAAGTAGTTGTTGAGATGATGGGAACTGGAGCAGTACTCGTGGAAGTGGTGGGAACAGCAGACATAGTCGTGGAAGTGGTAGGGACTGCAGATTTAGTCGTGGAAGTGGTGGGGATAGCAGACGCAGTTGTGAATGTGGTGGGGACTGTTGAAGTAGTGGAAGTGGTGGGTTCTGTAGATGTACTCGTGGAAGTGGTGGGGACTGCAGAAGTAGTTGTGGAAGTGGTGGGAACAGCAGACGTAGTCGCTGAAGTGGTAGGGACTGCAGAAGTAGTTGTGGAAGTGGACGGGACTTCAGAAGGAGTCGTAGAGATGATGGGAACTGCAGAAGTAGTCGTGGAAGTGGTGGGGACTGCAGAAGTAGTCGCTGAGATGATGGGAACTGGAGAAGTAGTCGTGGAAGTGGTGGGAACAGCAGACATAGTCGTGGATGTGGTAGGGACTGCAGATTTAGTCGTGGAAGTGGTGGGGACAGCAGACGTAGTTGTGAAAGTGGTGGGGACTGTTGAAGTAGTTGTGGAAGTGGTGGGTTCTGTAGATGTACTCGTGGAAGTGGTGGGGAGTGCAGAAGTAGTTGTGGAAGTGGTGGGAACAGCAGACGTAGTCGCTGAAGTGGTAGGGACTGCAGAAGTAGTCGTGGAAGTGGACGGGACTTCAGAAGGAGTCGTAGAGATGATGGTAACTGCAGAAGTAGTCGTGGAAGTGGTGGGGACTGCAGAAGTAGTCGTTGAGATGATGGGAACTGGAGAAGTAGTCGTGGAAGTGGTGGGGACAGCAGACGTAGTTGTGAAAGTGGTGGGGACTGTTGAAGTAGTTGTGGAAGTGGTGGGTTCTGTAGATGTTCTCGTGGAAGTGGTGGGGAGTGCAGAAGTAGTTGTGGAAGTGGTGGGAACAGCAGACGTAGTCGCTGAAGTGGTAGGGACTGCAGAAGTAGTTGTGGAAGTGGACAGGACTTCAGAAGGAGTCGTAGAGATGATGGGAACTGCAGAAGTAGTCGTGGAAGTGGTGGGGACTGCAGAAGTAGTCGCTGAGATGATGGGAACTGCAGAAGTAGTCGTGGAAGTGGTGGGAACAGCAGACGTAGTCGTGGAACTGGTAGGGACTGCAGATTTAGTCGTGGAAGTGGTGGGGACAGCAGACGTAGTTGTGAAAGTGGTGGGGACTGTTGAAGTAGTTGTGGAAGTGGTGGGTTCTGTAGATGTACTCGTGGAAGTGGTGGGGACAGCAGACGTAGTTGTGAAAGTGGTGGGGACTGTTGAAGTAGTTGTGGAAGTGGTGGGTTCTGTAGATGTACTCGTGGAAGTGTTGGGGACCACAGACGTAGTTGTCGATGTGGTGGGGGCAGCAGACGTAGTTGTGGAGATGATGGGAACTGGAGAAGTAGTCGAGGAAATGGTGGGGACAGCAGACGTAGTTGTGGAGATGATGGGAATTGGAGAAGTAGTCTTAGAAGTGCTAGGGACTGCAGAAGTAGTCGTTGAGATGATGCTAACTGGAGCAATAGTCGTGGAGGTGGTGGGAACAGCAGACGTAGTCGTGGAAGTTGTAGGGACTGCAGAAGTAGTTGTCGAGATGATCAGAATGGGGGAAGTAGTCGTGGAAGTGTTGGGGACCGCAGACGTAGTTGTGGAAGTGGTGGGGATTGTAGATGTACTCATGGAGATGATGGGAACCGGAGAAGTAGTTGTGGAAGTGGTGGGGACAGCAGACGTAGTTGTGGAGATGATGGGAATTGGAGAAGTAGTCATTGAAGTGTTGGGGACTGCAGATTTAGTCGTCGAGGTGGTGGAGACAGCAGACGTAGTTGTGGAAGTGGTGGGGACTGTAGATGTACTCATGGAGATGATGGGAACCGGAGAAGTAGTTGTGGAAGTGGTGGGGACAGCAGACGTAGTTGTGGAGATGATGGGAATTGGAGAAGTAGTCATTGAAGTGTTGGGGACTGCAGATTTAGTTGTCGAGGTGGTGGAGTCAGCAGACGTAGTTGTGGAAGTGGTGGGGACTGTAGTTGTACTCATGGAGATGATGGGAACTGGAGAAGTAGTCGTGGAAGTGGTGAAAACAGCTGACGTAGTTATGGAAGAGGTAGGGACTGCAGAAGTAGTTGTCGAGATGGTCGAAATGGGGGAAGTAGTAGAAGAAGTGGTGGGGACTGCAGACGTAGTTGTGGAAGTGATGGGGACTCTAGAGGTAGTTGTGCAAGTGGTGGGGACTGTAGATGTACTCGTGGAGATGGTGGAAACTGGAGAAGTAGTCGTGGAAGTGCTGGGGACTGCAGAAGTAGTTGTTGAGATGATGGGAACTGGAGCAGTACTCGTGGAAGTGGTGGGAACAGCAGACATAGTCGTGGAAGTGGTAGGGACTGCAGATTTAGTCGTGGAAGTGGTGGGGAGAGCAGACGTAGTTGTGAAAGTGGTGGGGACTGTTGAAGTAGTGGAAGTGGTGGGTTCTGTAGATGTACTCGTGGAAGAGGTGGGGACTGCAGAAGTAGTTGTGGAAGTGGTGGGAACAGCAGACGTAGTCGCTGAAGTGGTAGGGACTGCAGAAGTAGTTGTGGAAGTGGACAGGACTTCAGAAGGAGTCGTAGAGATGATGGGAACTGCAGAAGTAGTCATGGAAGTGGTGGGGACTGCAGAAGTAGTCGCTGAGATGATGGGAACTGGAGAAGTAGTCGTGGAAGTGGTGGGAACAGCAGACGTAGTCGTGGAAGTTGTAGGGACTGCAGATTTAGTCGTGGAAGTGGTGGGGACAGCAGACGTAGTTGTGAA
Organism: Eublepharis macularius; assembly: GCF_028583425.1. Lineage (NCBI taxonomy): Eukaryota > Metazoa > Chordata > Lepidosauria > Squamata > Eublepharidae > Eublepharis > Eublepharis macularius. The sequence goes on along the minus strand of NC_072790.1, from coordinate 1,665,615 downwards.
AGTGGTGGGGACTGTTGAAGTAGTTGTGGAAGTGGTGGGTTCTGTAGATGTACTCGTGGAAGTGGTGGGGACAGCAGACGTAGTTGTGAAAGTGGTGGGGACTGTTGAAGTAGTTGTGGAAGTGGTGGGTTCTGTAGATGTACTCGTGGAAGTGTTGGGGACCACAGACGTAGTTGTCGATGTGGTGGGGGCAGCAGACGTAGTTGTGGAGATGATGGGAACTGGAGAAGTAGTCGAGGAAATGGTGGGGACAGCAGACGTAGTTGTGGAGATGATGGGAATTGGAGAAGTAGTCTTAGAAGTGCTAGGGACTGCAGAAGTAGTCGTTGAGATGATGCTAACTGGAGCAATAGTCGTGGAGGTGGTGGGAACAGCAGACGTAGTCGTGGAAGTTGTAGGGACTGCAGAAGTAGTTGTCGAGATGATCAGAATGGGGGAAGTAGTCGTGGAAGTGTTGGGGACCGCAGACGTAGTTGTGGAAGTGGTGGGGATTGTAGATGTACTCATGGAGATGATGGGAACCGGAGAAGTAGTTGTGGAAGTGGTGGGGACAGCAGACGTAGTTGTGGAGATGATGGGAATTGGAGAAGTAGTCATTGAAGTGTTGGGGACTGCAGATTTAGTCGTCGAGGTGGTGGAGACAGCAGACGTAGTTGTGGAAGTGGTGGGGACTGTAGATGTACTCATGGAGATGATGGGAACCGGAGAAGTAGTTGTGGAAGTGGTGGGGACAGCAGACGTAGTTGTGGAGATGATGGGAATTGGAGAAGTAGTCATTGAAGTGTTGGGGACTGCAGATTTAGTTGTCGAGGTGGTGGAGTCAGCAGACGTAGTTGTGGAAGTGGTGGGGACTGTAGTTGTACTCATGGAGATGATGGGAACTGGAGAAGTAGTCGTGGAAGTGGTGAAAACAGCTGACGTAGTTATGGAAGAGGTAGGGACTGCAGAAGTAGTTGTCGAGATGGTCGAAATGGGGGAAGTAGTAGAAGAAGTGGTGGGGACTGCAGACGTAGTTGTGGAAGTGATGGGGACTCTAGAGGTAGTTGTGCAAGTGGTGGGGACTGTAGATGTACTCGTGGAGATGGTGGAAACTGGAGAAGTAGTCGTGGAAGTGCTGGGGACTGCAGAAGTAGTTGTTGAGATGATGGGAACTGGAGCAGTACTCGTGGAAGTGGTGGGAACAGCAGACATAGTCGTGGAAGTGGTAGGGACTGCAGATTTAGTCGTGGAAGTGGTGGGGAGAGCAGACGTAGTTGTGAAAGTGGTGGGGACTGTTGAAGTAGTGGAAGTGGTGGGTTCTGTAGATGTACTCGTGGAAGAGGTGGGGACTGCAGAAGTAGTTGTGGAAGTGGTGGGAACAGCAGACGTAGTCGCTGAAGTGGTAGGGACTGCAGAAGTAGTTGTGGAAGTGGACAGGACTTCAGAAGGAGTCGTAGAGATGATGGGAACTGCAGAAGTAGTCGTGGAAGTGGTGGGGACTGCAGAAGTAGTCGCTGAGATGATGGGAACTGGAGAAGTAGTCGTGGAAGTGGTGGGAACAGCAGACGTAGTCGTGGAAGTTGTAGGGACTGCAGAAGTAGTTGTCGAGATGATCAAAATGGGGGAAGTAGTCGTGGAAGTGTTGGGGACCGCAGACGTAGTTGTGGAAGTGGTGGGGATTGTAGATGTACTCATGGAGATGATGGGAACCGGAGAAGTAGTTGTGGAAGTGGTGGGGACAGCAGACGTAGTTGTGGAGATGATGGGAATTGGAGAAGTAGTCATTGAAGTGTTGGGGACTGCAGATTTCGTCGTCGAGGTGGTGGAGACAGCAGACGTAATTGTGGAAGTCGTGGGGACTGTAGATGTACTCATGGAGATGATGGGAACCGGAGAAGTAGTTGTGGAAGTGGTGGGGACAGCAGACGTAGTTGTGGAGATGATGGGAATTGGAGAAGTAGTCATTGAAGTGTTGGGGACTGCAGATCTAGTCGTCGAGGTGGTAGAGTCAGCAGACGTAGTTGTGGAAGTGATGGGGACTGTAGAGGTAGTTGTGCAAGTGGTGGGGACTGTAGATGTACTCATGGAGATGATGGGAACTGGAGAAGTAGTCGTGGAAGTAGTGGAAACAGCTGACGTAGTTATGGAAGAGGTAGGGACTGCAGAAGTAGTTGTCGAGATGGTCGAAATGGGGGAAGTAGTAGAAGAAGTGGTGGGGACTGCAGACGTAGTTGTGGAAGTGATGGGGACTCTAGAGGTAGTTGTGCAAGTGGTGGGGACTGTAGATGTACTCGTGGAGATGATGGGAACTGGAGAAGTAGTCGTGGAAGTGGTGGGAACAGCAGACGTAGTCGTTGAAGTGGTAGGGACTGCAGACGTAGTTGTGGAGATGATGGAAACTGGAGAAGTAGTTGTGGAAGTGCTGGGGACTGCAGAAGTAGTTGTTGAGATGATGGGAACTGGAGCAGTACTCGTGGAAGTGGTGGGAACAGCAGACATAGTCGTGGATGTGGTAGGGACTGCAGTTTTAGTCGTGGAAGTGGTGGGGACAGCAGACGTAGTTGTGAAAGTGGTGGGGACTGTTGAAGTAGTTGTGGAAGTGGTGGGTTCTGTAGATGTACTCGTGGAAGTGGTGGGGAGTGCAGAAGTAGTTGTGGAAGTGGTGAGAACAGCAGACGTAGTCGCTGAAGTGGTAGGGACTGCAGAAGTAGTCGTGGAAGTGGATGGGACTTCAGAAGGAGTCGTAGAGATGATGGGACCTGCAGAAGTAGTCGTGGAAGTGGTGGGGACTGCAGAAGTAGTCGTTGAGATGATGGGAACTGGAGAAGTAGTCATGGAAGTGGTGGGGACAGCAGACGTAGTTTTGGAGATGATGGGAACTGGAGAAGTAGTCGAGGAAATGGTCGGGACAGCAGACGTAGTTGTGGAGATGATGGGAATTGTAGAAGTAGTCTTGGAAGTGCTAGGGACTGCAGAAGTAGTCGTTGAGATGATGCTAACTGGAGCAATAGTCGTGGAGGTGGTGGGAACAGCAGACGTAGTCGTGGAATTTGTAGGTACTGCAGAAGTAGTTGTCGAGATGATCAGAATGGGGGAAGTAGTCGTGGAAGTGTTGGGGACCGCAGACGTAGTTGTGGAAGAGGTGGGGATTGTAGATCTACTCATGGAGATGATGGGAACCGGAGAAGTAGTTTTGGTAATGGTGGGGACAGCAGACGTAGTTGTGGAGATGATGGGAATTGGAGAAGTAGTCATTGAAGTGTTGGGGACTGCAGATTTAGTCGTCGAGGTGGTGGAGACAGCAGACGTAGTTGTGGAAGTGGTGGGGACTGTAGATGTACTCATGGAGATGATGGGAACTGGAGAAGTAGTCGTGGAAGTGGTGGAAACAGCTGACGTAGTCGTGGAAGAGGTAGGGACTGCAGAAGTAGTTGTCGAGATGGTCGAAACGGGGGAAGTAGTCAAGGAAGTGGTGGGGACTGCAGACGTAGTTGTGGAAGTGGTGGGGACTGTAGAGGTAGTTGTGCAAGTGGTGGGGACTGTAGATGTACTCGTGGAGATGATGGGAACTGGAGAAGTAGTCGTGGAAGTGGTGGGAACAGCACACGTAGTCGTTGAAGTGGTAGGGACTGCAGACGTAGTTGTGGAGATGATGGAAACTGGAGAAGTAGTCGTGGAAGTGCTGGGGACTGCAGAAGTAGTTGTTGAGATGATGGGAACTGGAGCAGTACTCGTGGAAGTGGTGGGAACAGCAGACATAGTCGTGGAAGTGGTAGGGACTGCAGATTTTGTCGTGGAAGTGGTGGGGACAGCAGACGTAGTTGTGAAAGTGGTGGGGACTGTTGAAGTAGTTGTGGAAGTGGTGGGTTCAGTCGATGTACTCGTGGAAGTGGTGGGGACTGCAGAAGTAGTTGTGGAAGTGGTGGGAACAGCAGACGTAGTCGCTGAAGTGGTAGGGACTGCAGAAGTAGTTGTGGAAGTGGACGGGACTTCAGAAGGAGTCGTAGAGATGATGGGAACTGCAGAAGTAGTCGTGGAAGTGGTGGGGACTGTAGAAGTAGTCGCTGAGATGATGGGAACTGGAGAAGTAGTCGTGGAAGTGGTGGGAACAGCAGACGTAGTCGTGGAAGTGGTAGGGACTGCAGATTTAGTCGTGGAAGTGGTGGGGACAGCAGACGTAGTTGTGAAACTGGTGGGGACTGTTGAAGTACTTGTGGAAGTGGTGGGTTCTGTAGATGTACTCGTGGAAGTGTTGGGGACCGCAGACGTAGTTGTCGATGTGGTGGGGACAGCAGACGTAGTTGTGGAGATGATCGGAACTGGAGAAGTAGTCGGGGAAGTGGTGGGGACAGCAGACGTAGTTGTGGAGATGATGGGAATTGGAGAAGTAGTCTTGGAAGTGCTAGGGACTGCAGAAGTAGTCGTTGAGATGATGGTAACTGGAGCAATAGTCGTGGAGGTGGTGGGAACAGCAGACGTAGCCGTGGAAGTTGTAGGAACTGCAGAAGTAGTTGTCGAGATGATCAGAACGGGGGAAGTAGTCGTGGAAGTGGTGGGGACTGCAGAAGTAGTTGTGGAAGTGGTGGGAACAGCAGACGTAGTCGCTGAAGTGGTAGGGACTGCAGAAGTAGTTGTGGAAGTGGACGGGACTTCAGAAGGAGTCGTAGAGATGATGGGAACTGCAGAAGTAGTCGTGGAAGTGGTGGGGACTCCAGAAGTAGTCGCTGAGATGATGGGAACTGGAGAAGTAGTTGTGGAAGTGGTGGGAACAGCAGACGTAGTCGTGGAAGTGGTAGGGACTGCAGATTTAGTCGTGGAAGTGGTGGGGACAGCAGACGTAGTTATGAAAGTGGTGGGGACTGTTGAAGTAGTTGTGGAAGTGGTGGGTTCTGTAGATGTACTCGTGGAAGTGTTGGGGACCGCAGACGTAGTTGTCGATGTGCTGCGGACAGCAGACGTAGTTGTGGAGATGATGGGAACTGGAGAAGTAGTCGTGGAAGTGGTGGGGACTGCAGAAGTAGTCGCTGAGATGATGGGAACTGGAGAAGTAGTCGCGGAAGCGGTGGAAACAGCAGACGTAGTCGTGGAAGTGGTAGGGACTGCAGATTTAGTCGTGGAAGTGGTGGGGACAGCAGACGTAGTTATGAAAGTGGTGGGGACTGTTGAAGTAGTTGTGGAAGTGGTGGGTTCTGTAGATGTACTCGTGGAAGTGTTGGGGACCGCAGACGTAGTTGTCGATGTGGTGGTGACAGCTGACGTAGTTGTGGAGATGATGGGAACTGGAGAAGTAGTCGTGGAAGTGGTGGGGACAGCAGACGTACTTGTGGAGATGATGGGAACTGGAGAAGTAGTCGAGGAAATGGTGGGGACAGCAAACGTAGTTGTGGAGATGATGGAAACTGGAGAAGTAGTCGTGGAAGTGCTGGGGACTGCAGAAGTAGTTGTTGAGATGATGGGAACTGGAGCAGTACTCGTGGAAGTGGTGGGAACAGCAGTTATAGTCGTGGAAGTGGTAGGGACTGCAGATTTAGTCGTGGAAGTGGTGGGGACAGCAGACGTAGTTGTGAAAGTGGTGGGGACTGTTGAAGTAGTTGTGGAAGTGGTGGGTTCTGTAGATGTACTCGTGGAAGTGGTGGGGACTGCAGAAGTAGTTGTGGAAGTGGTGGGAATAGCAGACGTAGTCTCTGAAGTGGTAGGGACTGCAGAAGTAGTCGTGTAAGTGGACGGGACTTCAGAAGGAGTCGTAGAGATGATGGGAACTGCAGAAGTAGTCGTGGAAGTGGTGGGGACTGCAGAAGTAGTCGTTGAGATGATGGAAACTAGAGAAGTAGTCGTGGAAGTGGTGGGGACAGCAGACGTAGTTGTGGAGATGATGGGAACTGGAGAAGTAGTCGAGGAAATGGTGGGGACAGCAGACGTAGTTGTGGAGATGATGGGAATTGGAGAAGTAGTCTTGGAAGTGCTAGGGACTGCAGAAGTAGTCGTTGAGATGATGCTAACTGGAGCAATAGTCGTGGAGGTGGTGGGAACAGCAGACGTAGTCGTGGAAGTTGTAGGGACTGCAGAAGTAGTTGTCGAGATGATCAGAATGGGGGAAGTAGTCGTGGAAGTGTTGGGGACCGCAGACGTAGTTGTGGAAGTGGTAGGGACTGTAGATGTACTCATGGAGATGATGGGAACCGGAGAAGTAGTTGTGGAAGTGGTGGGGACAGCAGACGTAGTTGTGGAGATGATGGGAATTGGAGAAGTAGTCATTGAAGTGTTGGGGACTGCAGATTTAGTCGTCGAGGTGGTGGAGACAGCAGACGTAGTTGTGGAAGTGGTGGGGACTGTAGATGTACTCATGGAGATGATGGGATCCGGAGAAGTAGTTGTGGAAGTGGTGGGGACAGCAGACGTAGTTGTGGAGATGATGGGAATTGGAGAAGTAGTCATTGAAGTGTTGGGGACTGCAGATTTAGTCGTCGAGGTGGTGGAGTCAGCAGACGTAGTTGTGGAAGTGGTGGGGACTGTAGATGTACTCATAGAGATGATGGGAACTGGAGAAGTAGTCGTGGAAGTGGTGGAAACAGCTGACGTAGTCATGGAAGAGGTAGGGACTGCAGAAGTAGTTGTGGAAGTGGTGGGGACTGTAGAGGTAGTTGTGCAAGTGGTGGGGACTGTAGATGTACTCGTGGAGATGATGGAAACTGGAGAAGTAGTCGTGGAAGTGCTGGGGACTGCAGAAGTAGTTGTTGAGATGATGGGAACTGGAGCAGTACTCGTGGAAGTGGTGGGAACAGCAGACATAGTCGTGGAAGTGGTAGGGACTGCAGATTTAGTCGTGGAAGTGGTGGGGATAGCAGACGCAGTTGTGAATGTGGTGGGGACTGTTGAAGTAGTGGAAGTGGTGGGTTCTGTAGATGTACTCGTGGAAGTGGTGGGGACTGCAGAAGTAGTTGTGGAAGTGGTGGGAACAGCAGACGTAGTCGCTGAAGTGGTAGGGACTGCAGAAGTAGTTGTGGAAGTGGACGGGACTTCAGAAGGAGTCGTAGAGATGATGGGAACTGCAGAAGTAGTCGTGGAAGTGGTGGGGACTGCAGAAGTAGTCGCTGAGATGATGGGAACTGGAGAAGTAGTCGTGGAAGTGGTGGGGACAGCAGACGTAGTTGTGGAGATGATGGGAATTGGAGAAGTAGTCATTGAAGTGTTGGGGACTGCAGATTTAGTCGTCGAGGTGGTGGAGTCAGCAGACGTAGTTGTGGAAGTGGTGGGGACTGAAGATGTACTCATGGAGATGATGGGAACTGGAGAAGTAGTCGTGGAAGTGGTGGAAACAGCTGACGTAGTCATGGAAGAGGTAGGGACTGCAGAAGTAGTTGTCGAGATGGTCGAAATGGGGGAAGTAGTTGCGGAAGTGGTGGGGACTGCAGACGTAGTTGTGGAAGTGGTGGGGACTGTAGAGGTAGTTGTGCAAGTGGTGGGGACTGTAGATGTACTCGTGGAGATGATGGAAACTGGAGAAGTAGTCGTGGAAGTGCTGGGGACTGCAGAAGTAGTTGTTGAGATGATGGGAACTGGAGCAGTACTCGTGGAAGTGGTGGGAACAGCAGACATAGTCGTGGAAGTGGTAGGGACTGCAGATTTAGTCGTGGAAGTGGTGGGGACAGCAGACGTAGTTGTGAAAGTGTTGGGGACTGTTGAAGTAGTTGTGGAAGTGGTGGGTTCTGTAGATGTACTCGTGGAAGTGGTGGGGACTGCAGAAGAAGTTGTGGAAGTGGTGGGAACAGCAGACGTAGTCGCTGAAGTGGTAGGGACTGCAGAAGTAGTTGTGGAAGTGGACGGGACTTCAGAAGGAGTCGTAGAGATGATGGGAACTGCAGGAGTAGTCGTGGAAGTGGTGGGGACTGCAGAAGTAGTCGCTGAGATGATGGGAACTGGAGAAGTAGTCGTGGAAGTGGTGGGAACAGCAGACGTAGTCGTGGAAGTGGTAGGGACTGCAGATTTAGTCGTGGAAGTGGTGGGAACAGCAGACGTAGTTGTGAAAGTGGTGGGGACTGTTGAAGTAGTTGTGGAAGTGGTGGGTTCTGTAGATGTACTCGTGGAAGTGTTGGGGACCGCAGACGTAGTTGTCGATGTGGTGGGGACAGCAGACGTAGTTGTGGAGATGATGGGAACTGGAGAAGTAGTCGGGGAAGTGGTGGGGACAGCAGACGTAGTTGTGGAGATGATGGGAATTGGAGAAGTAGTCTTGGAAGTGCTAGGGACTGCAGAAGTAGTCGTTGAGATGATGGTAACTGGAGCAATAGTCGTGGAGGTGGTGGGAACAGCAGACGTAGTCGTGGAAGTTGTAGGGACTGCAGAAGTAGTTGTCGAGATGATCAGAATGGGGGAAGTAGTCGTGGAAGTGTTGGGGACCGCAGACGTAGTTGTGGAGATGATGGGAATTGGAGAAGTAGTCATTGAAGTGTTGGGGACTGCAGATTTAGTCGTCGAGGTGATGGAGACAGCAGACGTAGTTGTGGAAGTGGTGGGGACTGTAGATGTACTCATGGAGATGATGGGAACCGGAGAAGTAGTTGTGGAAATGGTGGGGACAGCAGACGTAGTTGTGGAGATGATGGGAATTGGAGAAGTAGTCATTGAAGTGTTGGGGACTGCAGATTTAGTCGTCGAGGTGGTGGAGACAGCAGACGTAGTTGTGGAAGTGGTGGGGACTGTAGATGTACTCATTGAGATGATGGGAACTGGAGAAGTAGTCGTGGAAGTGGTGGAAACAGCTGACGTAGTCGTGGAAGAGGTAGGGACTGCAGAAGTAGTTGTCGAGATGGTCGAAACGGGGGAAGTAGTCAAGGAAGTGGTGGGGACTGCAGACGTAGTTGTGGAAGTGGTGGGGACTGTAGAGGTAGTTGTGCAAGTGGTGGGGACTGTAGATGTACTCGTGGAGATGATGGGAACTGGAGAAGTAGTCGTGGAAGTGGTGGGAACAGCACACGTAGTCGTTGAAGTAGTAGGGACTGCAGACGTAGTTGTGGAGATGATGGAAACTGGAGAAGTAGTCGTGGAAGTGCTGGGGACTGCAGAAGTAGTTGTTGAGATGATGGGAACTGGAGCAGTACTCGTGGAAGTGGTGGGAACAGCAGACATAGTCGTGGAAGTGGTAGGGACTGCAGATTTAGTCGTGGAAGTGGTGGGGACAGCAGACGTAGTTGTGAAAGTGGTGGGGACTGTTGAAGTAGTTGTGGAAGTGGTGGGTTCTGTCGATGTACTCGTGGAAGTGGTGGGGACTGCAGAAGTAGTTGTGGAAGTGGTGGGAACAGCAGACGTAGTCGCTGAAGTGGTAGGGACTGCAGAAGTAGTTGTGGAAGTGGACGGGACTTCAGAAGGAGTCGTAGAGATGATGGGAACTGCAGAAGTAGTCGTGGAAGTGGTGGGGACTGCAGAAGTAGTCGCTGAGATGATGGGAACTGGAGAAGTAGTCGTGGAAGTGGTGGGAACAGCAGACGTAGTCGTGGAAGTGGTAGGGACTGCAGATTTAGTCGTGGAAGTGGTGGGGACAGCAGACGTAGTTGTGAAACTGGTGGGGACTGTTGAAGTAGTTGTGGAAGTGGTGGGTTCTGTAGATGTACTCGTGGAAGTGTTGGGGACCGCAGACGTAGTTGTCGATGTGGTGGGGACAGTAGACGTAGTTGTGGAGATGATGGGAACTGGAGAAGTAGTCGTGGAAGTGGTGGGGACAGCAGACGTAGTTGTGGAGATGATGGGAATTGGAGAAGTAGTCTTGGAAGTGCTAGGGACTGCAGAAGTAGTCGTTGAGATGATGGTAACTGGAGCAATAGTCGTGGAGGTGGTGGGAACAGCAGACGTAGCCGTGGAAGTTGTAGGAACTGCAGAAGTAGTTGTCGAGATGATCAGAACGGGGGAAGTAGTCGTGGAAGTGGTGGGGACTGCAGAAGTAGTTGTGGAAGTGGTGGGAACAGTAGACGTAGTCGCTGAAGTGGTAGGGACTGCAGAAGTAGTTGTGGAAGTGGCCGGGACTTCAGAAGGAGTCGTAGAGATGATGGGAACTGCAGAAGTAGTCGTGGAAGTGGTGGGGACTGCAGAAGTAGTCGTTGAGATGATGGAAACTAGAGAAGTAGTCATGGAAGTGGTGGGGACAGCAGACGTAGTTGTGGAGATGATGGGAACTGGAGAAGTAGTCGAGGAAATGGTGGGGACAGCAGACGTAGTTGTGGAGATGATGGGAATTGGAGAAGTAGTCTTGGAAGTGCTAGGGACTGCAGAAGTAGTCGTTGAGATGATGCTAACTGGAGCAATAGTCGTGGAGGTGGTGGGAACAGCAGACGTAGTCGTGGAAGTTGTAGGGACTGCAGAAGTAGTTGTCGAGATGATCAGAATGGGGGAAGTAGTCGTGGAAGTGTTGGGGACCGCAGACGTAGTTGTGGAAGTGGTGGGGACTGTAGATGTACTCATGGAGATGATGGGAACCGGAGAAGTAGTTGTGGAAGTGGTGGGGACAGCAGACGTAGTTGTGGAGATGATGGGAATTGGAGAAGTAGTCATTGAAGTGTTGGGGACTGCAGATTTAGTCGTCGAGGTGGTGGAGACAGCAGACGTAGTTGTGGAAGTGGTGGGGACTGTAGATGTACTCATGGAGATGATGGGATCCGGAGAAGTAGTTGTGGAAGTGGTGGGGACAGCAGACGTAGTTGTGGAGATGATGGGAATTGGAGAAGTAATCATTGAAGTGTTGGGGACTGCAGATTTAGTCGTCGAGGTGGTGGAGTCAGCAGACATAGTTGTGGAAGTGGTGGGGACTGTAGATGTACTCATAGAGATGGTGGGAACTGGAGAAGTAGTCGTGGAAGTGGTGGAAACAGCTGACGTAGTCATGGAAGAGGTAGGGACTGCAGAAGTAGTTGTCGAGATGGTCGAAATGGGGGAAGTAGTCGAGGAAGTGGTGGGGACTGCAGACGTAGTTGTGGAAGTGGTGGGGACTGTAGAGGTAGTTGTGCAAGTGGTGGGGACTGTAGATGTACTCGTGGAGATGATGGAAACTGGAGAAGTAGTCGTGGAAGTGCTGGGGACTGCAGAAGTAGTTGTTGAGATGATGGGAACTGGAGCAGTACTCGTGGAAGTGGTGGGAACAGCAGACATAGTCGTGGAAGTGGTAGGGACTGCAGATTTAGTCGTGGAAGTGGTGGGGACAGCAGACGCAGTTGTGAAAGTGGTGGGGACTGTTGAAGTAGTGGAAGTGGTGGGTTCTGTAGATGTACTCGTGGAAGTGGTGGGGACTGCAGAAGTAGTTGTGGAAGTGGTGGGAACAGCAGACGTAGTCGCTGAAGTGGTAGGGACTGCAGAAGTAGTTGTGGAAGTGGACGGGACTTCAGAAGGAGTCGTAGAGATGATGGGAACTGCAGAAGTAGTCGTGGAAGTGGTGGGGACTGCAGAAGTAGTCGCTGAGATGATGGGAACTGGAGAAGTAGTCGTGGAAGTGGTGGGAACAGCAGACGTCGTTGTGGAAGTGGTAGGGACTGCAGATTTAGTCGTGGAAGTGGTGGGGACAGCAGACGTAGTTGTGAAAGTGGTGGGGACTGTTGAAGTAATTGTGGAAGTGGTGGGTTCTGTAGATGTACTCGTGGAAGTGTTGGGGACCACAGACGTAGTTATCGATGTGGTGGGGACAGCAGACGTAGTTGTGGAGATGATGGGAACTGGAGAAGTAGTCGGGGAAGTGGTGGGGACAGCCGACGTAGTTGTGGAGATGATGGGAATTGGAGAAGTAGTCATTGAAGTGTTGGGGACTGCAGATTTAGTCGTCGAGGTGGTGGAGTCAGCAGACGTAGTTGTGGAAGTGGTGGGGACTGAAGATGTACTCATGGAGATGATGGGAACTGGAGAAGTAGTCGTGGAAGTGGTGGAAACAGCTGACGTAGTCATGGAAGAGGTAGGGACTGCAGAAGTAGTTGTCGAGATGGTCGAAATGGGGGAAGTAGTTGCGGAAGTGGTGGGGACTGCAGACGTAGTTGTGGAAGTGGTGGGGACTGTAGAGGTAGTTGTGCAAGTGGTAGGGACTGTAGATGTACTCGTGGAGATGATGGGAACTGCAGAAGTAGTCGTGGAAGTGGTGGGGACTGCAGAAGTAGTCGCTGAGATGATGGGAACTGGAGAAGTAGTCGTGGAAGTGGTGGGAACAGCAGACGTAGTCGTGGAAGTGGTAGGGACTGCAGATTTAGTCGTGGAAGTGGTGGGGACAGCAGACGTAGTTGTGAAAGTGGTGGGGACTGTTGAAGTAGTTGTGGAAGTGGTGGGTTCTGTAGATGTACTCGTGAAAGTGGTGGGGACTGCAAAAGTAGTCGTGGAAGTGGTGGGAACAGCGGACATATTCGTTGAAGTGGTGGGGACTGTAGAGGTAGTCGTGGAAGTCATGGGGACTGTAGATGTACTCGTGGCGATGATGGGAACTGGAGAAGTAGACGTGGAAGTGGTGGGGACAGCAGATGTAGTTGTGGAGATGATGGGACCTGGAGAAGTAGTCATGGAAGTGGTGGGGACAGCAGACCTAGTTGTGAAAGTGGTGGGGACTGTTGAAGTAGTCGTGGAAGTGGTGGGGATTGTAGATGTACTCCTGGAAGTGGTGGGGACTGCAGAAGTAGTCATCGAAGTGGTGGAAACAGCAGACGTAGTTGTAGAAGTTGTAGGGACTGCAGAAGTAGTCGTGGAAGTGGACGGGACTGCAGACGGAGTCGTAGAGATGATGGGAACTGCAGAAGTAGTCGTGGAATTGGTGGGGACTGCAGAAGTAGTCGTTGAGATGATGGGAACTGGAGAAGTAGTCGTGGAAGTGGTGGGGATTGTAGATGTACTCGTGTAAGTGGTGGGGACTGCAGAAGTAGTCGTGGAAGTCGATGGGACTGCAGATTTAGTCGTGGAAGTGGTGGGGACAGCAGACGTAGTTGTGAAAGTGGTGGGGACTGTTGAAGTAGTTGTGGAAGTGGTGGGTTCTGTAGATGTACTCGTGAAAGTGGTGGGGACTGCAAAAGTAGTCGTGGAAGTGGTGGGGACAGCAGACCTAGTTGTGAAAGTGGTGGGGACTGATGAAGTAGTCGTAGAAGAGGTGGTGATTGTAGATGTACTCCTGGAAGTGGTGGGGACTGCAGAAGTAGTCGTGGAAGTGGTGGAAATAGCAGACGTAGTTGTAGAAGTGGTAGGGACTGCAGAAGTAGTCATGGAAGTGGACGGGACTGCAGACGGAGTCGTAGACATGATGGGAACTGCAGAAGTAGCCGTGGAAGTGGTGGGGACTGCAGAAGTAGTCGTGGAAGTGGTGGGGACTGCAGACGTAGTTGTGGAGATGATGGAAACTGGAGAAGTAGTCGTGGAATTGCTGGGGACTGTAGAGGTAGTCGTTGAGATGATGGGAACTGGAGCAATAGTCGTGGAGGAGGTGGGAACAGCGGACGTAGTCGTGGAAGTTATAGGGCCTGTAGAAGTAGTTGTCGAGATGATCGGAACGGGGGAAGTAGTCGTGAAAGTGGTGGGGACAGCAGATGTAGTTGTGGAGATGATGGGACCTGGAGAAGTAGTCACGGAAGTGGTGGGGACAGCAGACCTAGTTGTGAAAGTGGTGGGGACTGTTGAAGTAGTCGAGGAAGTGGTGGGGACTGTAGATGTACTCGTGGAAGTGGTGGGGACTGCAGAAGTAGTCGTGGAAGTGGTGGAAACAGCAGATGTAGTCGTGGAAATGGTAGGGACTGCAGAAGTAGTTGTGGAGATGAACGGAATGGGAGAACTGGTCGTGGAAGTAGTGGGGACTGCAGAAGTAGTCGTGGAAGTGGAGGAGACTGCAGAATTAGTTGTAGAGAAGATGGGAACTGTTGAAGTAGTCGCGGAAGTGGTGGGGACTGCAGAAGTAGTCGTTGAGATGATGGGAACTGTTGCAGTAGTTGTGGAAGTGGTGGGAACAGCAGACGTAGTCCTGGAAGTGGTAGGGACTGTAGAAATAGTTGTCGAGATGGTCGGAACGGGGGAAGTAGTCGTAGAAGTGGTGGGGACCGCATACGTAGTTGTGGAAGTTCTGAGGACTATAGAGGTAGTTGTACAAGAGGTGGGGACTGTAGATGTACTCGTGGAGATGATGGGAACTGGAGAAGTAGTCATGGAAGTGGTGGGGACTGCAGACGTAGTTGTGGAGATAATGAAAACTGGAGAAGTATTCGTGGAAGTGCTGGGGACTGCAGAAGTAGTCACTGAGATGATGGGAACTGGAGAAGTAGTCGTGGAATTGCTGGGGACTGTAGAAGTAGTCGATGAGATGATGGGAACTGCAGAAGTAGTCGTGGAAGTGGACGGGACTGCAGACCGAGTCGTAGAGATGATGGGAACTGCAGAAGTAGTCGTGGAAGTGGTGGGGACTGCAGAAGTAGTCGTTGAGATGATGGGAACTGGAGAAGTAGTCGTGGAAGTGGTGGGGACTGCAGACGTAGTTGTGGAGATGATGGAAACTGGAGAAGTAGTCGTGGAATTGCTGGGGACTGTAGAAGTAGTCGATGAGATGATGGGAACTGGAGCAATAGTCGTGGAGGCGGTGGGAACAGCGGACGTAGTCGTGGAAGTTATAGGGACTGTAGAAGTAGTTGTCGAGATGATCGGAATGGGGGAAGTAGTCGTGGAAGTGTTGGGGACCGCAGACGTAGTTGTGGAAGTGGTGGGGATTGTAGATATACTCATGGAGATGATGGGAACCGGAGAAGTAGTTGTGGAAGTGGTGGGGACTGTAGATGTACTCATGGAGATGATGGGAACTGGAGAAGTAGTCGAGGAAGTGGTGGGGTTTGCAGATTTAGTCGTCGAGGTGGTGGGGACAGTAGACGTAGCTGTGGAAGTGGTGGGGACTGTAGATGTACTCGTGGCGATGATGGGAACTGGAGAAGTAGTCGTGGAAATAGTGGGGACTGTAGAAGTAGTCGTGGAAGTGGTGGGGACAGCAGACGTAGTTGTGGAGATGATGGAAATTGGAGAAGTAGTCATTGAAGTGGTGGGGACTGCAGATTTAGTCGTCGAGGTAGTGGGGACAGTAGACGTATTTGTGAAAGTGGTGGGGACTGTTGAAGTAGTCGTGGAAGTGGTGGGGACTGTAGATGTACTCGTGGAAGTGGTGGAAACAGCAGACGTAGTCGTAGAAGTGGTAGGGCCTGCAGAAGTAGTTGTAGAGATGATCAGAATGGGAGAAGTATTCGTGGAAGTAGAGGGGACTGTAGAAGTAGTCGTGAAAGTAGAGGGGACTGCAGAAGTAGTCGTAGAGATGATGGGAATTGCAGAAGTGGTCGTGGAAGTGGTGAGGACTGCAGAAGTAGTTGTGGAGATGATAGGAGCTGGTGAAGTAGTCGTGGAAGTGCTGGGGACTGCAGAAGTAGTCGTTGAGATGATTGGAACTGGAGCAGTAGTTGTGGAAGTGGTGGGAACAGCAGACGTAGTCGTGGAAGTGGTAGCGATTGCAGAAGTTGTTGTCGAGATGATCGGAACGGGGGAAGTAGTCTTGGAAGGGGTGGGGACCGCAGACGTAGTTGTGGAAGTGGTGGGGACTGTAGAGGTAGTTGTGGAAGTGGTGCGGACTGTAGATGTACTGGTGGAGATGATGGGAACTGGAGAAGTAGCTGTGGAAGTGGTGGGAACTGTAGACATAGTTGTGGAGATGATGGAAACTGGAGAAGTAGTCGTGGAAGTTCTGGGGACTGCAGAAGTAGTCGTTGAGATGATGGGAACTGGAGCAGTACTCGTGGAAGTGGTGGGAACAGCAGACGTAGTCGTGGAAGTGGTAGGGACTGCAGAAGTACTTGTGGAGATGATGGGACCTGGAGAAGTAGTCATGGAAGTAGTGGGGACTGCAGAAGTAGTCGTAGAGATTATGGGAACTGCCAAAGTAGTCGTGGAAATGATGGGGACTGCAGAAATAGTCATTGAGATGATGGGAACTGGAGAAGTAGTCGTGGAAGTGGTGGGGACTGTAGATGTACTCGTGGAGATGATGGGAACTGGAGAAGTAGTCGTGGAAGTAGTGGGGACAGCAGACGTAGTTGTGGAGATGATGGGAACTGATGAAGTAGTCATGGAAGTGGTGGGGACTGCAGATTTAGTCGTGGAAGTGGTGGGGACAGCAGACGTATTTGTCAAAGTGGTGGGGACTGTTGAAGTAGTCGTGGAAGTGGTGGGAACTATAGATGTACTCGTGGAAGTCGTGGGGACTGCAGACGTAGTCGTGGAAATGGTGAAAACAGCAGACGTAGTCCTGGAAGTGGTACCGCCTGCAGAAGTAGTTGTGGACATGATCGGAACTTCAGAAGTAGTCGTGGAAGTAGTGGGGACTGCAGAAGTAGTCATGGAAGTGGTGCGGACCACAGAATTCGTGGAACTGTTGGGGACTGCAGAAGTAGTCGTACAAGTGTTGGAGACTGTAGATGTACTCTTGGAAGTGGTAGGGACTGTAGAAGCAGATGTGGAGATGATTGGAACGGGAGAAGTAGTTGTGGAAGTAGTGGGGACTGTAGATATAGTCGTGGCTGTGGAGGAGAATGTAGACTTTGTCGTAGAAGTGGTGGAGACTGGAGACGTAGTCGTGGAAGTGGTGGGGAGTGCAGAAGTAGTCGTGGAGATGATGGAAACTGGAGAAGTAACCATGGAAGTGGTGGGGACTGTAGATGTAGTCCTAGATGTGATGGGAACGGCAGACGTAGTCGTGGAAGTGGCGGGGGTTACAGAAGTAGTAGTTGAGATGTTGGGAACTGGAGAAGTAGTCGTGGAAGTGGTGGGGACTTCAGACGTCGTCGTAGAAATGGTGGGTTCTGCAGAGGTAGTCATAGTAGTGGTGGGGACTGCAGAAGTAGTCGTGGAAGTAGTGAGGACTGCAGACGTAGTCGTGAAGATGATGGGACCTGGCGACGTAGTCATGGAAGTTGTGGGGACGACAGAAGTAATCGTGGAAGTGGTGGGGACTACAGATTTAGTCGTGTAAGTGGTGGGGACAGCAGACGTAGTTGTGGAAGTGGTGGGGCCTGCAGAAGTAGTCGTGGAAGTGGTGGGGACTGCAAAAGTAGTCATGGAGATGATGGGAACTGGAGAAGTAATCATGGAAGTGGTAGGGACTGCAAATTTAGTCGTGGAAGTGGTGGGGACAGCAGATGTAATTGTGAAAGTGGTGGGGACTGTTGAAGTAGTTGTGGAAGTGGTGGGTTCTGTAGATGTACTTGTGGAAGTGTTGGGGACTGCAGATGTCGTCCTAGAAGTGGTTGGGACTGCAGATGTCGTCGTTGAGATAATGGAAACTGGAGAAGTAGCGGTTGAAGTGGTGGGGACTGCAGAAGTAGTCGCGGAAGTGGTGAGGATTGCTGAAGTAATCGTGGAAGTGGTGCGGACTGCAGACGTAGTCGTGGAAGTCGTGGGGACTGTAGATGTACTCATGGAAGTGGTGGGAACTGCAGAAGTAGTCGTGGAAGTGGTAGGGAATGCAGAAGTAGTTGTGGAGATGATGGGAACTGGAGAAGTAGTCGTGGAAGTGGTGGGGACTGCAGACGTAGTTGTGGAGATGATGGAAACTGGAGAAGTAGTCGTGGAAGTGGTAGGGACTGCAGACATCGTAGTAGAAGTGGTGGGGACTGCAGACGTATTCGTGGAAGTGGTGGGGACTGGAGAAATACTCATGGAAGTGATGGGGACTGCAGATTTAGTCGTAGAAGTGGTGGGGACAGCAGACGTAGTTGTGGAAGTGGTGGGGATTGCAGAAGTAGTCGTGGAAGTGGTGAGGATTGTATATGTACTTGTGGATCTAGTGGGGACTGCAGAAGTAGTCAAGGAGATGACGGGAACTGGAGAAGTAGTCGTGGAAGTGGTAGGGACTGCAGACATCGTCGTAGAAGTGGTGGTGACAGCAGAAGTAGTCGTGGAAGTGGTGGGGACGGCAAAAGTAGTCGTGGAGATGATGGGAACTGGAGAAGTAGTCATGGAAGTGGTAGGGACTGCAAATTTAGTCGTGGAAGTGGTGGGGACAGCAGACGTAGTTGTGGAAGTGGTGGGGACTGTTGAAGTAGTTGTGGAAGTCGTGGGTTCTGTAGATGTACTCGTGGAAGTGTTGGGGACTGCAGATGTCGTCGTAGAAGTGGTGGTAACTGCAGATGTCGTCGTTGAGATGATGGAAACTGGAGGAGTAGCGGTTGAAGTGGTGGGGACTGCAGAAGTAGTCGCGGAAGTGGTGAGGATTGCTGAAGTAATCGTGGAAGTTGTGGGGACTGCAAACGTAGTCATGGAAGTGGTGCGGACTGCAGATGTAGTTGTGGAGATTATGGGAACTGGAGAAGTAGACGTGGAAGTGGTGGGGTCTGGAGACGTCATCAGGGAGGTCGTGCGGAATGTAGAACTAGTCGGAGAGAGGATGGGCATTGGAGTATTAGTCATGGATGTGCTGGGGACAGCAGACGTAGTCATGGATATGATGGGAACTGGCGAAGTAGTCGTGGAAGTGGTGGAGATAGCAGACGTAATTGCGGAAGTGGTAGGGACTGAAGAATTGGTCGAGGATATGGTGGGGAATGTAGATGTACTCGTGGAAGTGGTGGAGAATGTAGACATTATCGTGGAAGTGGTGGGACCTACAGACGTAGTCGTGGAAGTGGTGGGGAGTGCAGAAGTAATCGTGGAGATGATGGAAACTGGAGAAGTAGCCGTGGAAGTGGTGGGGACTGCAGACGTAGTTCTGGATGTGATGGCAACTGCAGACGTAGTCGTGAAAGTGGTAGGGATTGCAAAAGTAATCGTGGAAGTTGTGGGGACTGCAGATGTAGTCATGGAAGTGGTGCGGACTGCAGATGTAGTTGTGGAGATGATGGGAACTGGAGAAGAAGACGTGGAAGTGGTGGGGACTGGAGACGTAGTCGGGGAGGTCGTGCGGACTCTAGAAGTAGTCGTAGAGATGATGGGAACTGGCAAAGTAGTCGTGGAAGTTGTGGGGAATGCAAACGTAGTCATGGAAGTGGTGCGGACTGCAGATGTAGTTGTGGAGATGATGGGAACTGGAGAAGTAGACGTGGAAGTGGTGGGGACTGCAGAAGTAGTCGTTGAGATGATGGGAACTGGAGAAGTAGTCGTGGAAGTGGTGGGGACTGCAGACGTAGTTGTGGAGATGATGGAAACTGGAGAAGTAGTCGTGGAAGTGGTAGGGACTGCAGACATCGTAGTAGAAGTGGTGGGGACTGCTGACGTATTCGTGGAAGTGGTGGGGACTGGAGAAATACTCATGGAAGTGATGGGGACTGCAGATTTAGTCGTACAAGTGGTGGGGACAGCAGACGTAGTTGTGGAAGTGGTGGGGATTGCAGAAGTAGTCGTGGAAGTGGTGAGGATTGTATATGTACTCGTGGATCTAGTGGGGACTGCAGAAGTAGTCAAGGAGATAACGGGAACTGGAGAAGTAGTCGTGGAAGTGGTGGGGACTGCAGAAGTAGTCAGGGAGATTATGGGAACTGGAGAAGTAGTTCTGGAAGTGGTGGGGACTGCAGAAGTAGTCAGGGAGATTATGGGAACTGGAGAAGTAGTTCTGGAAGTGGTGGGGACTGCAGATGTCTTCGTAGATGTGGTGGGGATTGCAGAAGTAGTCATAGAGATGATGGAAAATGCAGAAGTAGTTTTGTAAGTGGTGGGGACTGCAGAAGTAGTCGTGGAAGTGGTGGGGACTGTAGATGTATTCGTGGAAGTGGTGGGGACTGCAGATGTAGTCCTGGAAGTTGTGGAGAATGTAGACATTGTCGTAGAAGTGGTGGGGCGTGTAGAATTAGTCGTGGAGAAGATGGAAACGGGAGAAGTAGCCGTTGAAATGGTGGGGACAGCAGACGTACTCGTGGAGATGATGGGGACTGGAGAAGTAATCATGGAAGTGTTGGGGAATGCAGATTTAGTCGTAGAAGTGGTGGGGACAGCAGACGTAGTTGTGCAAGTGGTGGGGATTGCAGAAGTAGTCGTGGAAGTGGTGGGGATTGTAGATGTACTCGTGGAAGTACTGGGGACTGCAGAAGCAGTCTTTGAGATTATGGGAAATGGAGAAGTAGTTGTGGAAGTCGTGGGGACTGCAGATGTTGTAGATGTGGTGGGGACTGCAGAAGTGGTCGTGGAAGTGGTGGGGACAGCAGACGTAGTCGTCGAAGTGGTGGGGATTGCAGACGTAGTCGTAGAAGTGGTGGGGACTGTAGATGTACTTGTGGAAATGGTGGGGACTGCAGACATAGTCGTGAAAGTGGTGGGGATTACAGACGTACTCATGGAAGTTGTGGAGACTGCAGACGTAGTCGCAGAAGTGGTGGGGACTGCAGAAATAGTCGTGGAAATGATGGAAACTGGAGAAGTTGCCGTGGAAGTGGTGGGGACTGCAGACGTAGTTGTGGAAGTGGTGGGGACTGCTGACGTAGTTGTGGAAGTGGTGGGGACTGTAGATGTACTCGTGGAACTGATGGGGACTGCAGACATAGTCCTGGAAGTGGTGGAGAATGCATACATAGTCGTGGAAGTGGAGGGGACTGCAGAAATAGTCGTGGAAATGATGGAAACTGGAGAAGTTGCCATGGAAGTGGTGGGGACTGCAGATGTAGTCGTGGAAGTGGTGGGGATTGTAGATGTACTCGTGGAAGTGTTGGGGACTGCAGACGTAGTCGTGGAAGTGGTGGGGACTCTAGATGTACTCGTGGAAGTGGTGGGGACTGTAGATGTACTCGTGGAAGTGGTGGGGACTGCAGACGTAGTCGTGGAAGTGGTGGGGATTGCAGAAGTAATCGTGGAAGTGGTGGGGACTGCAGACGTTATCGAGGTTGTGGTGGGGACATCAGTCGGAACCTTGGAGGTGGTGGGTACTGCAGACGTAGTCGTGGAAGTGGTGGGGACTGTGGATGTACTCGTGGAAGTGGTGGGGACTGCAGACGTTATCGGGGTTGTGGTGGGGACATCACTCGTTACCGTGGAGGTGGTGGGTACTGCAGATGTAGTCATAGAGTTGGTGGGGACTTCAGTCATTGTCCTGGAAGTGGTGGGGACTTCAGACGTAGTCGTGGAAGTGGTGAGGACTGTAGAGGTATTCATGGAAGTGGTGGGGACGGCAGACGTAGTCGTGGAAGTGGTGGGGACTGTAGATGTACTTGTGGAAGTGGTGGGGACTGCAGACGTTATCGGGGTTGTGGTGGGGACATCACTCGGAACCGTGGTGCTGGTGAGTACTGCGAATGTAATCACAGAGTTGGTGGGGACTTCAGTCATTGTCGTGGAGGTGCTGGCGACTGCAGACGTCGTTGTGGAAGTGGTGGGTACTGTAGATGTATTCCCGGAAGTGGTGGGGACTGCAGACGTCGTCGTGGAAGTGGTGAGGACTGTAGAGGTATTCGTGGAAGTGGTGGGGACTGCAGACGTCATCGTGGAAGTGGTGGGTACTGTAGATGTATTCCCAGAAGTGGTGGGGTCTGCAGACGTCGTCATGGAATTGGTGAGGAGTGTAGATGTACTCGTGGAAGTGGTGGGGACTGCAGACGTAGTCGTGGAAGTGCTGGGGACTGTAGATGTACTCGTGGAAGTGGTAGGGACTGCAGACGTAGTCATGGAAGTGGTGGGGATTGCAGACGTTACTGGGGTTTTGGTGGGGACATCATTCGGAACCGTGGATGTGGTGGGTACTGCAGACGTAGTCGTGGAAGTGGTGGGGACTGTAGATGTTCTCGTGGAAATGATGGGGACTGCAAATGTAGTCGTGGAAGTGGTGGGGACTGTAGATGTACTCGTGGAAGTGGTGGGGACTGTAGATGTACTCGTGGAAGTGGTGGGGACTGTAGATGTACTCATGGAAGTGGTGGGGACTGCTGACATAGTTGTGGAATTGGTGGGGATTGCAGAAGTAATCGTCAAAGTGGTGGGGACTGCAGACGTTATCAGGGTTGTGGTGGGGACATCACTCGGAACCGTGGAGGTGGTGGGTACTGAATACGTAGTCGTGGAAGTGGTGGGGACTGTAGATGTACTCGTGGAAGTGGTGGGGACTGCAGACGTTATCGGGGTTGTGTTGGAGATATCTCTCGGAACCATGGAGGTGGTGGGTACTGCAGATGTAGTCATAGATTTGGTGGGGACTTCAGTCATTGTCTTGGAAGTGGTGGGGACTGCAGACGTCGTCGTGGAAGTGGTGAGGACTGTAGAGGTATTCGTGGAAGTGGTGGGGACGGCAGACGTCGTCGTGGAAGTGGTGGGGACTGTAGATGTACTTGTGGAAGTGGTGGGGACTGCAGACGTTATCGGGGTTGTGGTGGGGACATCACTCGGAACCGTGGAGGTGGTGGGTACTGCAAATGTAGTCATAGAGTTGGTGGGGACTTCAGTCATTGTCGTGGAGGTGCTGGAGACTGCAGACGTAGCCAAGGAAGTGGTGGGGTCTGCAGATGTATTCGTGGAAGTGGTGGGGACTGCAGACGTCATCGTGGAAGTGGTGAGGACTGTAGAGGTATTCGTGGAAGTGGTAGGGACTGCAGACGTAGTCGTGGAAGTGGTGGGGACTGTAGATGTACTTGTGGAAGTGGTGGGGACTGCAGACGGTATCGGGGTTGTGTTGGGGACATCACTCGGAACCGTGGAGGTGGTGAGTACTGCAGATGTAGTCATAGAGTTGGTGGGGACTTCAGTCATTGTCATGGAGGTGCTGGAGACTGCAGACGTAGTCAAGGAAGTGGTGGGGCCTGCAGATGTATTAGTGCAGGTTTTGAGGACTTCATTCATAAGATTGGAGATGGTGGTGTCTGCATTAGTAGTACTGGAGGAGTTTTCTTTTTTTGTCATGTTTTTGCGATCCACCTTATCTTCTCCATAGACATATGGCCTCAGGTCACCTCCTTCCACGTATTCCCATGTATCCAGATTCTCTTTTTTAAGGTTATGAAGCCCATTTTCCCCTCTGGACTCATCTCTGAAGTCACCTGTCAAAATCAGAAGGATAAAGGTGATTTGGGTACTCTTATTTCTCCTGATCTGTTTGTACAAGACCAACCGTTGCTTGTCTGGAAACTTTAAATCCCATGTCCCAATGTTTCTAACCTCCCTGGTAGCGTATTACAGAGGACATGGTCAAGCTCCCCATCCCCATTTTTATTTTTAATTCTACATAGTAAAGAACATAGACTTCAAACTTGCCCAAAATTCTATCTGTATGTTTAATTGGAGGAGACTGTGATTTTTCAAGATTTTACAGTTCTGCCTCTTTGTAATAAAGTTAGTTTATCATCAAGTACAAATGTTTTGTCTTCTCCAGCCATAACTATAAATTTGGAAATGTTTCCTGCCTTCAAAATCTAGAAAAGAACAAACATGCTGCCATCATAATATCTAAGAGAATTGCCTGAAGATTCTTTAAAGCAACTGGAAGGTCATTTAATAGTCTGGTCTAAGAGGTTGATCCAAACCAAGAACCCGCTTTATGGGGGTGGGCATTTCTAAACACGTATGAATGTGATCTGCACTAGGACTCTTACAAAACCAGCACTGACCACAACCTAATTAATACATTTCCACTGTTGGGGAGGGGGGGAGTTAAATGCTACTGACAAATCATCTTCATGACATTCTCCTTATATAGGAGTAGAAAAGAGCAAGAGTCCAGTAGCGCCTATAAGACTAACAAAATTTGTGGTAGGATATGAGCTTTCGTGAGTCACAGCTCACTTCTTCAGATACAGCTAGAAGATAGAGCCATCCTAGCTGTATCTGAAGAAGTGAGCTGTGACTCACGAAAGCTCATACCCTACCACAAATTTTGTTAGTCTTATAGGCGCTACTGGACTCTTGCTCTTTTCTACTGCTACAGACAGACTCACACAGCTGCCCATCTTGACCTGTCTCCTTATATAGTAAGACTGAAAATTATGAACTGAGCAAGAAGATATACTCTGAACCTCCTCAGGAAGCACCTGTCATTGTTTCATTTTCATTCAAAGGCCAGATTAGCCCTGGAATGGACCACATTCAAAATGCCATACGGGGTAGATAGCATATGCCGCCCTTCATGTGTGTAAACCTACCAATATAATACAAGGGCAAACAATGTAACAACAATATACCAAATATAACAAAATTTAATATATCAGTGATGAATAGAGGTTCAAAATTGAACCAAACATAAAATGAAGCCCCCAAACACAAGGGAGACACAGGCAGCAATACTCAGTGCAACACGGCAACGTTTTAAGGTGCAAGAAAAGTGCCGTGGAAATCTCTGAAGATCTTGTTTGAAGACAAAGCCTTTAAATCTTAATGATGCTTGACTTGTGTGTAGTTGTTGTGGATTGCCCTTCATGTGTCAGCAGTTTTTCAAAGCCAGTATAGCCTCTTTAAAATTCTTCTCTTGTGATCTGGAGGGACAAGAAGCTTTTCATCTGAGATACTCAAACACTGTCCCCGTAGTCTGCTTCCAGATTCACTCCCACAATACAATCACTGGGCCCAACAGCACCAGAGGTACCATCTCAGGTCATTCACTTGCTCATCTTCCAATATTAAATACGCCATCAAGTGCCAACACGCTCTACATGGGACAAAAAGGCCAGTCCCTTCACAAAACAATAAGTGGACATATATCTGACATTAAAAACCACAACTCACAAAAGTCAGTGTCCTCAAATAAAGAAGCTTCAAGGGCAAACTATACAATGAGATTGCTGAACTTGAGGTTATTGGCAAGCTCAGAATAAGTGTAAGAGGTCATACTTGCCCTCGTGATATTAAGGCTTATGATCACAGCAGTATCATAAGCCCCTCTGCTCATGTATTTAAACCACAGACAAGCTGCCTGGCCAGGCAGGAGATGGGAAAGTACTGGAATGTGAGAAGAGAAGTAAGACTAACTTAACCCCACACCCCGGAGTTTGTGCATAACCACAGAACAAGGGAGGTCTTCAGAAGTACTTGAATGAATCCATTCACACACCCTGCCAATGCTACCCTTTGCCCACTTTCCTATTATAGCCTCACCCATCCAGCCATCGTGGGTCATCCAATAATCTTTTTACACCTATAGTTTCCTCCCAGGAAGACCTAATCAAACCTTCCCAGTTCATTGTCCCACCTTGGAGACAGTTCGCCAGCCTTATTGTCTCAGCCTGGAGACAGTTTCCCAGTCCTTTGTCCCACCCTGGGAAGAACCATTAAGGCACTGTCTTAGGGCGGAGATTCTCAGTCCTGCCTCAGGGCATGTTTCACAGTATATCTGACTGTCCTGCCATGTGCTCACTGTGTGTGTGTGTGCTCTGGCCGTTCCACACGCCCTCAGGTGGCATGTCTGAGCCCTTCTCCCTCTTGCCCTGAAGTGCTGGTCACTGAAGCTGCTCTCCCTTGGACACCCCCAATCTTCTGGACTAGGGCCGTTTCCAGATGGCTTACCTGCCTCCGGAATGTTGCGCCATCTTGCGGGGAAAACGCGAAATATCGTGTTTTCTCGCACGAGTTTTGCGCGATGTCGCGCAACGCGCAAGATGGCGCAAAGTTCCGGAGGCAGGTAAGCCATCTGGAAATGGCCCTGGTAACTATAAATCCAACTCTCCAACTTTCCTCCGTGTTTTTTTCTAGTTAGCTGTGTGTGTGTGTTGAGTGTTTTGTGTGCAATTGCTCTGTAGTATTTTAAATAAAAACCCCTTTTTATTGAATATCTGCCTGCCGTATACCCTGCAGCTGTGGACAAGTTTACATCGGGACCACAAAGCGTAGCATCCAGACAAGAATAAAAGAACATGAAAGACACTGCAGACTTGGACAGCCTGAAAAATCAGCTGTGGCTGAACATAGCCTAACTCAAACAGGGCACAGTATCTTATTCCAGGACACCAAAATACTGGACAACACTTCCAACTACTTTGTCAGACTGCACAGGGAAGCCATTGAAATTCACAAGCATAAGCAAAACTTCAACAGGAAAGAAGAAACCTTAAGAATGAACAGAGCATGGGCTCCGGTTCTGAAAAACACCAGGCCAACAAAACACTCCACACCCGACAATAGCCCTGCAGAGAAGATTAGCACATCAAGCACCAATCCATATGCAAAAGAACCTCCTCAGGAGACAGTGAAGCCTCCCGCCATTAGCATTCCACACCCTGGGAAACTCTTACAGAATGACTCAGCTCAACCCCACCCCTCCTGAGTAGATACAAATGACCTACATCTTTTCCACGCTGTGACACTGAGAGATCTCTGTCTTTTGGTGCTTCACCTCTGAAGATGCCAGCCACAGCTGCTGGCGAAACGTCAGGAACTACAATGCCAAGACCACGGCAATACAGCCCGGAAAACCCCCAACAACCATCTGCCTGCTTATTGAAAGGGTTCTCTAAAGGAAGGGATCCTCATAGACATTGGCACAAAAGATCCCATAGTAACCACCTATCGCATAGCCATCTTCCTTGCTGCTCGTTCCCCCATCCTCTCTTATTGAAAGGAGACCAATTCAGGTAACAGAAGATAGAGACAGAGTCTCTTACATGAGACATATGACACCTGAAGAACAGCGTGTCAGGAGGAGACGCAATGTTAGCCAGGAAGGGTAGTTTTAAAAGACAGAGCCGGCGGCAGGGCAAAGGCTTTGCTATACACTGGAGCTGTGTGAAGGGGCTGTGAAATGTCAGAAGGGAAACTTCAGCCCATAACCTCTCCAGGTCCAAGCCTGGCTCTGGAAGGCAGCTCCAGCCCATTTCCATTCCTCACTACCCACTGGTTGCCATCCCACACAGTTTTAGACTGGAAAGGTGAAATTGGTAGAGCCTTTGGGGAGGTGAAGATCTCTCTTTTTAAACTATACTTCCCAGCTAACATTGTGTCTCCCTACACTTGACAAACACACACCGAGGTGTCTTGTGTAGAGGGACTCATAGGATTCTTATCTCACTACAGATGCTAATTTCTGCCATAATCAAGCTCCAATGTACTTTTACATTCTGACCCCCCCCCCTTCTCTGCTTCACCCCACCCACCTCCTGACCGATATAGAAAGGTTCCGGGACCTCCACTCCTCCCTGTATTGAAAGCAGGGTGCTCTGACTCTCAAAAGTTTAGACCCTGAAAAACTCTAAGGTGCCGTTGGACTCAAACGCCAGAACCTGACAACTACGTACTGCAGGGACTGGATAAAATGTAGTAACATTGTTATTAACACATAAAGATTTATACATGTTTAAGTTTAACTTCTCCCATTTAATTAACACAACTTTAAATGCTAGAGTTGCAGTTTATTGAGATTCCTTACTGCAGAAGCAAACAGTAATATTCCAGGTGATCATTTATCCCCAAATCATAGCGGATTATTCATTGAGAAGTTATTGTAGTTATGCACCTTACCCCTTTCTGTTATTTAACCCACTTTTCCATCTGCCTGTTCAACTACAACTTCTGCAGGATCAGC
Source organism: Eublepharis macularius (assembly GCF_028583425.1). Lineage (NCBI taxonomy): Eukaryota > Metazoa > Chordata > Lepidosauria > Squamata > Eublepharidae > Eublepharis > Eublepharis macularius. The sequence continues at coordinate 1,638,206 of NC_072790.1, read as the reverse complement.
AGTCCCTGACACCCGCCTGCTGCTGACCCAAGGAAGTGATGCTACAGCAGGACCTAATTGGAGGGGAGGCCTATTCAGACCTTCACGTTCCCATTTGCGTTCAGCCACGGGCCACTTAATTCTGGGCTTTTTAAAACCCCAGATGCATCTATTTCTTTTAAGTTGCCGTGTCTTTAGGATCTCTTCAGGGGTTAAAATGAGGAGATTGGAGAATAAATAAGTGAGCTGACAACTCACTGCTATTGTGGGGGGGGGGGCTGAAAGTGCTCAAGGACCCACCAAGGCTGAACAGTGGCGTATCTGGCTGTGGCATCACCGTAAACCCCGGTTGTGCTGGTGGATCTCATCGGCAGCACCCTGTCTGGCTTTCCCGCCAGTCGAGGGCTGCCGTGGGTGGAACCGGAATGCAAGCCCCTCCGCTGGCAGGCCTGGGGGTGGGCCAGGGATGGGGATGTTTTTAGTCAGTTCTCTAAGCCGCTCCAGCCTCAGGGACACCCCCCCCCAACTGCGACAGCAAGTTACACCATGGCCGATTCCAGACGGCCCTCCCCATCCCGAAATGTCGCGCGTCGTCACGCGTCATCGCGGGGAAAACACGAAATATCGTGTTTTCTCGCGCAAATTTTTCATGACGTCGAGCAAAACTCGCATGAGAAAATGCGATATTTCGCGTTTTCCGCGCCACGACGCGCCACGACGCGCCACGACGCGCCACGACGCGCCACGACGCGCCACGACGCGCCACGACGCGCGACGTTTCAGGATGGGGAGGGCCGTCTGGAATCGGCCCATGAAAAAAGGTGGCGTAACCCGTAGGCACCCATGTTACAGGAAAAGTCGACTCCCCCCCCTGCCCCCCTTGCAAGGCCCTGTCCAAACAGCCCAGAGGAGCACAGGGTGTCGATTACAGCCATAACCAATTCACTTGCACCCCAGCAGCCGCTGGGCCCCTTCCCCAGGACCCCACCATACTGTTGGCAGAGTGGTAAATAACACAGCGGTAGTTACGCAGTGCTGGTTAAAGGGCAAAAGAGTTTCTTTAGGAGCTACATATCAGATAGTAAGGAGGAGAGAGAGAGAGAGAGAGAGAGAGAGAGATCTCTGACCCAGGAATCCTGGCGTGTGGAGGAGAGAGGAGGAGGAGGAGGAGGAGGAGGAGGATACTGCCCTGTTTAGCCCAATCGGAGACAAGACAAGGAAATGACCTTTAGGAGACAAGAGAGGTGCTGCCCTCACTATCCTAACGAACGGATCCTTGCTGCCCCCTGTACGGAAGGGTCTTCTTCTCGTCTGCCTTCTTGTACACCAGACACTGCTATTTCCAACACACACACACACACCCCAGCCTACATAAATTCCAGCCAGGGAGCCCATGAACTAGGTAAGGAGCGGCCCGACAGGAGGCTCTGCCTGAGAGCCCACTCTTGTGAGGACTCAGAGCAAGAGGCACCTCGGGGTGGGGAGAGAGCGCAGAGCGGGCACTTGGCACTCACACACCAGGTGGAGAGCTAAGTCCAGAATGTCTGACTAACATCTCCCATCCCTAACAGGGAGCCCTTCTCCAGAGTCTCGGCTCCAGAGGGTGAGGGCGCACTGACAGGCAAGGAGAGACCCAGCTCTCGAATCCAAAGCCGCCTCCCCCACTCCCATCCAGAATGAGCAGCATGGCTGCTGGAGCTCCCAGTAAGCCTCCAAGACTGCATTTCCACCCGGGCCCCAGGAGCGGCTCCCCAGTCAGCCCGTGAGTCAGCCTTGCTCACGAGGAAGTGGCACGAGGAATGGCTCAGCCTGTCTTCGAAAGCAGCAGGCACAGGCGCAGTTGCCACCCCAGGCGAAGGGGCTTGGCGCTCTGCATTCAGGCATCTCTTTCATATCTAATCAAAACAACCAAACCGGGGCTCTAAGACATTAAGAGCCAAAAATATATAGTCTAATTTTCTGTATTACAAAGTGCAAACAAAGTGCAATAAATACAAACATGGATACAGAATATGTTATATAAATTTTTGGAAGTGCAAAGATACAAAGTCCAAACATATATCACAATATTTTGTTGTCCGGAAACGTCAGAAAGGTTTTTATAAAGTGCCAGTTGCCAGTTGTCAGTACATCAAAGGGAGCCGGTAGGTAGGGAGTTATGCACAGTACTTATATATTCACAGTCCATAATTATGAATGTAATTAGACGAACGCCGACGGGAGTTTGCTGGCAAATATCATTAACCCGTTTCGTGAGTAACACGACTCACTTCCTCCTGGGCTTAAAGCAATTCGGACTGGTCATAAGTATGTTACAAGCACAAGGCATACTCTCCTACCACTCCACACTTTCCACGGACATGTATATAAGTACTGTGCATAACTCCCTACCTACCGGCTCCCTTTGATGTACTGACAACTGGCAACTGGCACTTTATAAAAACCTTTCTGACGTTTCCGGACAACAAAATATTGTGATATATGTTTGGACTTTGTATCTTTGCACTTCCAAAAATTTATATAACATATTCTGTATCCATGTTTGTATTTATTGCACTGTTTGCACTTTGTAATACAGAAAATTAGAGTATATATTTTTGGCTCTTAATGTCTTAGAGCCCCGGTTTGGTTGTTTTGATTTCTATTGGTACCGGGGCCGCCCGTTGTTGTTTTTCTGATCTCTTTCATATCTGGCAGATCAATAGTCTGCGCGACCTTGTTTTCATCTGTGAATGGATGGCACTGGTGACCGACCCATCGTCTCCCATCCGTCATTCCCTCAAAAGGCTGCCACTGCACGCACCCAAGAGGGTTGGCTCTGACCCAGGAAAGCCCGTGCCACTGGGGGGTCCTGCTGCTTTTCCTTTGGTAGTGCCCACCTCTCACTCTCTGCCATGTGGGCTGCAATTGAGAGAGAGTGGTTGGAGACTTGCTGTGAGTGGAGGGAAGTTGTGTCCTGGGAACTTGAGCGCCTGGCAGGGCTGGCAGCATCTGTGGTGACGTCTGTCAATCACCTGGAGGATCTGGTAGCTGTTGCTCATGATGGTCAGGCAAGCATTGAGGGGCTGCATGGCCAATTGGTGGCTGCACCGCTTGGCCCAGTGCCAGCCCTCTCTCCCATTCCATCGCTTGCAGGGGTCACCATGGGTACACTGGGGGTTGCCCTCGATGATAAGAGAGGCCCTCCTTGCTGGTGAAGAGGCACAGCCTTTCTCAAGCGAGCCCTTCTCTTCTCCCAGAGGCAGTGCCCTGGTGTCCGCGCCCTTTGCTCCCTCCTGGGTCATGCATGATAAGAACCCTGGTTGGGTTTGCTCCCCCCACCTGCAGTGGACAAAACTGCACCTTCCCACTCGACCCGTCTGTCGCCCCGGGCCTGCTTGACAGAGGTCTGTGCCTTTAGGAGGGTGGGGTGTAAATAGCAGGCCCCGTGCCTCCTTTGCCCCCAGGGAGGGCTGTGTGGGGGGACAAGCCCCCGTGGCTCCTGGAGGTGGTCGGCCCTTCTCTGCCTAGCCCCATGGAGCAGGCAGTGATGTCGCAGTTGCAGAGAGGTCTCTAGCCCTTTCGTGCCTGTCTCTAGGGAACTGCCTCTCCCGGCTGTATGGATTGGGGGCTCACCTTGAGTGCCAGGGACTGTGGGTTTGATACTGGCCAAGGACTTCTTGGACCTTCAGCCTCTTGGTTTTCACTTTACTGGGAGAGGTGTGTGTGTGTGTGTGTGTGTGTGTGTGTGTGTGTCGGAGTGGGCAGGGGGTGCTTGAAAGCAGGAGGTGCTCTTGCAGCCAGCCTGGCCCTTGCCAGCAACAGGGTGGGCGTTCTGTCTGCCGCTGAGGTGTGCAACCGTATGGTGACTTGCCGTATGGTGACCGTATGGTGACTTGCCTGCCTGGTGCGAAGGTAGCGGACATTACGCGTGTTATAGATAGGCTGGTAGATAGTGCTGGGGAAGAGTCAGCGGTCGTGGTCCATGTTGGAACCAACGATGTTGGGAAATGCAGTCGTGAGGTCTTGGAACAAAAATTTAGGCTGTTAGGCAGGAGACTCAAGGCCAGGACCTCCAAGGTAGCCTTCTCAGAAGTGCTACCTGTTCCACGCGCAGGGCCAGAGAGACAAACGCAGATCAGGAGTCTCAATGCGTGGATGAGACGATGGTGTAGGGAGGAAGGGTTCAAGTTTGTTAGGCACTGGGATTCTTTTTGGGACAAGCGGGAGCTGTACAAGAGAGACGGTCTCCACTTGTCCCGAGAAGGAACCCGGCTGCTGGCACTTAAAATCAAAAAGGTGGCAGAGCAGTTTTTAAACTAAATGCTAGGGGAAAGCCGACAAGAGATAAAGTGTCTCTGGTTCAGGATGGTTCATCTCAGAGAGATGAAGGGCTAGGTATAACACTTCTACAGGGAGATAGATTAGAGTTGTCAACTGAGATGGAGACAAACAGTGCAGATGACCTAACTACGTCTCGAGGCAAAGTGTGCCGGGGAAGTTACAGGTGTTTATATACAAATGCTAGAAGTGTCCGAGGTAAAATTGGGGAGCTGGAATGTTTAGTGTTGGGCGAATCCATAGACATTGTGGGCATATCAGAAACTTGGTGGGATGAGGAAAATCAGTGGGACACGGTGATTCCTGGATATAAATTATATCGGAAGGATAGGGAGGGAAGGGTTGGTGGTGGGGTGGCTCTATATGTCAGAGAAGGTATACATTCCAGTAAGATTGAGAAGGTAACTGAATTAGATTCGCTTCTGGAAATGCTATGGGTTGAAATTACGGGCCCAAATGGAAACTTAACTGTGGGAGTTTGTTATCGCCCTCCAGATCAGAAAATAGAGGAGGATTATAAAATGATGACAGGATTAAAGATGGCTGCTAAACAAAAAAACTGTGTTGTAATGGGTGATTTTAACTACCCACACATTGACTGGGCCAATGGGTGTTCGAATCGGGGGAGAGAAAGTGAGTTTCTAGACTGTCTCAATGACTGTGCTATGGAACAGATGGTTACAGAACCTACTAGGGGAGAGGTGATCCTGGATTTGGTCCTCAGTAATGCTGAAGACCTGGTGAGAGATGTAAATGTGATTGCACCACTTGGGAACAGTGACCATAATGTTACTGAGTACAACATATGTATAAATAGGAAATTGCCAAATAAGACCAACACAGCCATGTTTAACTTCAAAAGGGGTAACTTTTCTGAGATGAGGGGGTACATGAAGAAGAAACTGAAAGGGAAAGTAAAAAAGGTCAAAACACTTGGGGAATCTTGGAGACTATTTAAAACTACAATCCTGGAAGCTCAAATTAAATATATACCGCTGGTTAGGAAAGGCACAAATAGGTTTAGGAAAAGGCCAGGATGGTTAACAAGCAATGTAATAGAAGCTGTAAAAGGTAAAAAGGATTCTTTTAGGCAGTGGAAAACTAGTCGGAGTGAGGTTGATAAAAAGGAGCATAAGCTGTGGCAAAAAAAGTGCAAGTCTGTGATCAGACAGGCAAAAAGGGAATATGAGGAGCATATTGCAAAGAACATAAAGAAAAACAATAAACAATTCTTTAAATATATTAGAAGTAGGAAACCAGCTAGGGAGGCCGTGGGGCCCTTGGATGACCAAGGCGTAAAAGGATTACTAAAGGGTGATAGGGAAATGGCCGAGAAGCTGAATGCGTTCTTTGCTTCTGTCTTCACTGTGGAAGATAAGAAGTGCATGCCCACTCCGGAAGCACTGACTTTGGGAGGGGTTTTGAAAGACCTGAGTCACATTGAGGTGACGAGAGAGGAGGTTATGCGACTGCTAGATAATTTAAAAACTGATAAATCACCGGGCCCAGATGGCATACATCCAAGAGTTCTGAAAGAACTCAAGTGTGAACTTGTAGATCTCCTCACAAAAATATGTAATCTGTCATTAAACTCTGCATCTGTTCCTGAGGACTGGAAGGTAGCTAATGTTGTCCCCATCTTTAAAAAAGGTTCCAGGGGAGATCCGGGAAATTACAGGCCAGTCAGCCTGACGTCAATACCGGGTAAGTTGGTGGAAACTATTATCAAAAATAAAATTAGTGGGCACATTGATGACCAAAAGCTGATGAGGAAAACTCAGCATGGGTTCTGTAAGGGAAGATCTTGTCTCACCAATCTGTTAGAGTTCTTTGAGGGAGTGAACAAACAAGTGGACAAGGGAGACCCGATAGATATTGTTTATCTTGACTTCCAGAAAGCTTTTGACAAAGTTCCTCATCAAAGGCTCCTAAGTAAGCTCAGTAGCTATGGGATAAAGGGCCAAGTCCTCTTGTGGATCGAAAACTGGCTAATTAATAGGAAACAGAGAGTGAGCATAAACGGGCACTTCTCACAGTGGAGGGTGGTGAGCAGTGGGGTGCCACAGGGGTCGGTATTGGGTCCAATGCTTTTTAACTTGTTTATTAATGATTTGGAATTGGGATTAAGCAGTGAAGTGGCTAAATTTGCAGATGACACGAAATTGTTCAGGGTGGTGAAAGCCAGAGAGGATTGTGAGGCACTCCAAAGGGATCTGTCGAGGCTAGAAGAGTGGGCATCCATGTGGCAAATGAGGTTCAATGTAGCCAAGTGCAAAGTAATGCACATTGGAACCAAAAATCCAAAATATAAATACAAGTTGATGGGGTCTGAACTGGCAGAGACTGACCAAGAGAGAGATCTTGGAGTCATGATAGATAACTCACTAAAAACGTCAGCACAGTGTGCGACTGCCATAAAAAAAGCTAATGCTATGCTAGGGGTTATTAGGAAAGGGATTGAAAACAAATCAGCCGGTATCATAATGCCTCTGTATAAATCGATGGTGAGGCCTCATTTGGAGTACTGTGTACAGTTCTGGTCGCCACACCTTAAAAAAGATATCATAGCACTGGAAAAAGTACAGAGAAGGGCAACTAAAATGATTAAAGGGTTGGAACACTTTCCCTATGAGGAAAGATTGAGGCGCTTGGGGCTCTTTAGCCTGGAGAAAAGACGACTGAGGGGAGACATGATAGAGGTTTACAAGATAATGCACGGGTTAGAGAAGGTCGAGAAAGATGTGTTTTTCTCCCTTTCTCACAATACAAGAACTCGTGGGCACTCTATGAAATTATTGAGCAGTCGGGTTAGAACAGATAGAAGAAAATACTACTTTACACAAAGGGTGATAAACACATGGAATTCGTTGCCACAGGAGGTGGTGGCAGCTACAAGCATTGCCAGCTTCAAGAGGGGACTGGACAAATATATGGAGCAGAGGTCCATCAGTGGCTATTAGCCACAGG
>NC_072790.1:1607404-1630840 GCF_028583425.1 Eublepharis macularius | reverse complement strand
CCACAGCTTTCTGGTGCTGCTTTTGGTGGGAAGGGGCGGGGGACACTCAGTCATTGGATCCAAGCCACCCTGTGCAACAGCACTTAAACTAGCTGCAGCCATTCTAACCTGTTTTCAAAGAAGGGCCAGTTTTTCTGTAACTCTCAGGGTGGAAACATGGTTTTGTGTGATATGCATCAGACCTCAGAAGACAGCCATATTTGACTTGGTGCCAATAAGCCAGCCAAGCCTCAGTTGTCTTTTCAGGAACCAAGAAGCCAGAAACTAGTAGATCTAGATCTGCTCTCTCAGAAGGAGGAATAAAGCTTCTGCAGTTGTCTCAGCAAGTGCTCACACATTTAATCCTTCACTGTAAACTGCCTTTTCACTGTTTGACCATCAAATATAGGCTTCACAGGTATGAAGGATTGGCTCCCTTTCTGTCAGTTTACCTCATTCTATACCTGGTTTGCAAAACCGTTGTGTAAGCAAGTGAAACTTGATGCTATAGTATAGTATCTCAGTTGTATTGGATCATTGGGAGGGGGAACCCAGGATATTCAGATAAATAGATCTAGATATATGGAAGCGAATAGGGCTACATTAACTTTGCATTGAGAAATGGATGATTTGGGTAGTCAAGCTAACAGGAGAGCAATGTTGCTTTTTCTGCCTTGAACAGCTTACCTTCTTCCTTTCATGTTTCTGTTTTTTAAAAATATAAAATCTGTGCAGTTCTCTGACTAGTAGTATTTTGTTGAAGATAGATTTCTGCAAGAATTAAATTTTCTTCCTTTGTGCTGTCAGCTCTTCTATGCATCCCATCCTTTGCTCATTGCCATGTATTCCTTAAAGCAAAGCATTTCTCTCACTTCCTTGCCTGCCATATTTTTTCTGCTACTTCCTGTGCCTCTCCCCACCCTGAAACAAGCACTCCCTTAACTTCATTTCTATGTCTGCTTTGGCTTCATGTACTAGGGAAGAAACTCCTTTTTGTTTGTTCATTTTTTGGTATCCCTCTTCATGATAACCATCTCACATACTCTCCAGGTGCAATTACTCCCTTACTGATTTACATTGGCTACCACCAGAAGTCTGGCCAACTAGAGTGTCCCTAGTGTATTTCTACCATGAGATGGCAACTTGGTGGCTTCCTAAAACTTAAAAAAAACAAAAAACAAATGCCTACTGGCAAAAAGAAAACAGAGATGCCACCACCCTGTTTTACTTTTCTGAAGTTGCTGATTTTGCCTGTATGTTCATTATCATCATCTTTTTTTTAATCAGAGTTCATTTTCACAAACTAACCCTCTCGTTTTTGTTTGTTTTTTTTCTTTTCTCTTTTCTTCTCCGGTTTCCCTTCTCGTTATGGTAGACTGATCCTTGGTTATCATTGCAGAACTATGGCGGCGGAATGAGACCTCCACCCAACTCTCTAGGGCCTGGCATGCCTGGGATTAACATGTAAGGCACCTGCCATGCTGCTGGCTTTTCTCTGATGTTCTCACTGATTCTAGATGTGTAAATAATTACATTGCACTTATGTCCAGTCCCAGTACTCAAGGTTTTTCTTCTCTCAAACTCTAGGGGTCCAGGAGCTGGTCGACCATGGCCCAATCCTAACAGCGCTAACTCAGTAAGTTTCAGTTTTCTGTGTTTGTAAGAATGAGTTACATAAATAATTTGAATGACTTGAAAGATATCATTTGACCTTCATTGTTACATTTTCTCTCATACTTAATTTCTCTTACTGTCTCCCCCTTAAGCAAGTTGCTCCACTCGGCTGCCAACCTAGTTAACCTCATCCTAAGCAGAAGGCATGCTGGGATGTCTCATTGCCTCTCTCTTCTCCTTTTCTGCTGCTTTGAGGATTAGTTAGTTTAGGAAGTTAATATGCAGAATTATATTCATAGCTGTACTGGATGCAGATAACTTTTATTGACTCATTCTAATTTGGAATTTATTCTGATGAACACTAGGACAAAACGTTTAATGTGTACAGAGGGATTTTTTTTCATGAATTTGTGTGTTCCAAAAACTAATGGCTATATTCTGATCTATTTACAGATTCCATATTCTTCTTCATCACCTGGTACATACGTGGTAAGTTCATAGTTCTTTGTTTTCATGATGTGTTTGTGCAGGGGTGGTTAGATATGTCAACGTTCGCATGTACAAATATGTATACTGGATTATACTTGGGATACACATAAATTGCTTCCATGTAATGACCTTCTTGTGCTGTTGAAGGTTATAAATGATACTGCAATTTGGGTTCCATGCTGTACTCAATAGAGCACACTACAAAAATCTTGCAGTGTTCGTCTCAGTCCTACTAAACGTTACTTGGGAGTTCTGTTCAGTGTAGGTCCTGCAACTGTCCCTTTAAATTTTGTTTCTTCCCTTGCTTGTTACAGGGTTGTGAGCACTTGTACTCCCCTAGTTTAATTAATTACTTCCTGTTACCTCTCAGTGGCCATGACATTCCTAAATGGATCCATGATCAATTCCTTTTTAAATGCAATTGATTTTCCTGGGGAGATGAGGTGGCTTTAATTAGTATTTTTTCATTTGCAGGTCAAAGTGATAGTACACTACCTTTATTTTTTCCCATGATCATAATCTCATAATTGTACAATTAAAATCATAAAAAAGAAAAATAATGAACTGTCCCTCTTGCTACAAAGAGAAAAATCAGAAAATAAGCCCTTATGAGTTTACAGAAGGTAAGCAGTTAGGCTGAGAAATGGAAACTGCTTTAAAATGAGAAGAAAATTTAAAGAGACAGTAGTTCTGGGAAGAACCTGCTTGGTCGGACTGTATGTACATAGACAACTGGTGATATAATTGTGTTTAAAGGGGAAAAAAATAGTACAAATAAGGTCTTTTAAAAGACAGAAATACAACACAGTATTTTAAAAAAGCTGGAATGCAGTGAGTTGACAATGGCATCATCTAGATTCTTTATAAAAACTAATTGAGCAAATGATGTGCATTCTAGACTATACAATTAGTGTGAGTTCAAATATAAGGCAGTGTTATCCTGTGTTGTATGTATGCACTTGTGGGTGATGCCAGAATTCTAAAATAACTGTTATTACCAAGGAAGTTTTTGTTTTGCTCGGTCAGAGAGGATGAACAAAGTATGTTTAAATGTAGGCTAAGTAATGCAAGATTGCAGGTGATATATAGAAATAAATACTTTAGCTGTTCCAGGTGTGTGAATGGTACAGTGATGTTTATTGTTCAGTTAACCATGTTAAATGATCATGAGAACATACCTGAAGTTCTGAGGTGGTAATTTTAATTCACATTAGGGATTGACTGCAAAGAATTAGGAGGTGGTATTCATTCGTAATTGTAATTGCAATTTCATTAGCAAACCTAAGAGTTTATAGTAAGAGTGCTCTGTGTTACTATACTGGCAAATAAATTCAGTATGTCCATCTCACACAGATGCATCCCCCACCCACGCACACTACTTCTCAGTAAAACCTTCATTTTTTCCTGAGGCTTAAACAAAGAAATTGCACTTTGGCTATACAAGAGTGCATCAGAGGTTTTAGCGGGAGATTAATGCTTGGCTGAACACCAAGGTGAGACATTGTTGCTGACAGCAGCAGGATCTGGCTGACCTATTGCAGGTTATGTTATCACAGTGGTTCCTGATGTGTGTTTAATCTTGTCAACAGGGGCCCCCTGGTGGTGGAGGTCCTCCTGGAACACCCATCATGCCAAGCCCTGCAGGTAAGGGAGGTGGGTGGGGAAGCAACACTAATTTTCCCCCATTAAAATAAATTAAGTTGCCAAGTTGGGATAGTGGGCTTCTTTTTTAGTTGTAGTTGATATAGAGCAACATTGTTACAATTTTCTTGCAACTGTTGCTATTTGCTTTTAAACAATAGTGCACGGTAAATAATCAAAGCACATTTTTGGAAAGGAAGCAGTTTTGTCTTCAGGCTCATGGCTCATTCTCTGGCATGGACTGATGGCCTGAATTCTAACAAGGTTTAAAATACAGTAACATATGAGAAGGATTCATCGATGCCATCAGCCTTCTCTGGATTCTTTGAAGGCAATTTCAATCCTATTTAATCATTAAGCTGCTATCATTAAGAAAAGCTCAAAATGCAGGCTCTCCTGTTGATGAATAATCCTTATGCAAATTAATGTATTAGGATAGGGGTACTCTTGTTGACAAGGAACATCCTTTTTTCTGAGGGATTTGTAGAAACCAACTGGGATCTCTCTCTCAGTACCTGAAAGAAATTAGGACAAGTTTTTAAAAGTATCTCTTAACCATCTGCCTGAATCTGGCCTACTTGATGCTGTTCCACACTTGCCCCTATTACAGAAACCGCTCTTGTCTGGGACAGTGCCATTATGCTGCCAGCTTTATAATAAAATGAATGTGCGGAATGTTTTCTGAATAACGTATCCGTAAAAAAAAAAAAATACTTCCTGAGGTGAGGTGGGGGGTGCTGTGGGGAAGTAGCCTGCTGCCTGTCACTGTGGTATACCACAGCTGCAGGGGTGGAGCCACCATCAAATATTACCATGGCCTTCCTGCTCCTGCATTTTTATGAGAACTCTGACCTACATTTCAGACTAGGTCATAATAAAACAATCCATATGTTAATGTAGGCACAGTGCTAGCCTTTTTTATTCTGTCACCGTGGCCTGCTTGTAATTTCTGCTTGGGTGTGTGCAAAGTGTGTGCATTCTGAGGCTTGATTAAATGCTGCATGTCCATTGCTGCTTTGGTGGTTGGGGGGGGGGGCGGAATCCAGGTCTCTGTTCTTAAAATAAAATTGCTAAATATTATCTGTGTAACTTCTTTTTTAAAAAATATGATGCCGTAGTAAGATAATTGCATTGGCTAATTTTGAGGTGTTAAGTGACACATGGCAGCAAATTATCTTTCTACACCTCTTCTGGCAAGCAATCCCCAATACCCTTGGTTAGTAGTAGAATTCTTTTCACAGTTGAATTTCTCTGATTAAAAACTTTGTGAATCTTCATTAAATACAAATTAGCCAGAAAATGGTGGTACTTAGAGGGAGTTTTAGGTGATAAAATACAAAAGAATGAGTTCAAGTGGCATGAGTTTGTTTTAATTAAGAAATGAATTAATCACCCTGACTTAGTGGGTTTCACTGTTCTACAGATTCGACAAATTCAAGTGACAACATCTACACAATGATTAATCCCGTACCGCCTGGAGGCAGTCGGTCGAATGTAAGTCTGCTTTCTAATAATTTACATATCAGATACCATAACAAATCATAATTAACTTCATCAGTTGAGGGTAAAGCAGTTTAATTGATTTCAGCCATTTGTTACAAAACAGAAATAAAACAAACCATCAAAAAGTGATTAACTCTTCAGCAACTTTGTTAATTTTTTACGCTTATTAAAACAGCAGCATTCACAGTCTCTGGTCAAGACTGTCATTGCACACTGCTGGTTGGTGTTGGTTGTATTTAAAGGAAAACCAACACAAATCCTAGTCCTCCTCATACTTTTCATTGAAACTGGCTCTGAGTTTCCCTTCTCAGTGGAATAAGCCAAAGTAGTTGTAGTATATGTTTGTGCATGTTTGTCAAAAATACATACACAATTCCAGCTGCTTTGGCATTAAAGTGCTTGTTGTTAATCGCTGTATGTCTCCAGCATGCTCTTTATGGAGCCTGAGCAATGATCATTTGGTCAGACCTATGTTTTCAAACTGAACCATTGCAAGATCCACAAGCTGGATACTTACCACAGAGTGCTCTGTTCATTTCTCAGAGGCCACCATTCGAAGAGGGTGGATCACACAGTGAGTGAGTCTGTAGCTTCAAGAGTTGTCAGTGCAGGGGAAGTTAGGAGCAGCAGGAAGATTACTGCAGGGAACAAAAAGAGTGGCCTAGAAACAGGCCTGATGGCACCTGTGGGAGCTTCATCCATGGTTCTAAATAAATCTAGACCTGGCCATTACTTGGATAGAAGACCCCGCATAGGATTCCAGTATACACTGGTCTTAGCTTCTTGGAGGAAGAGCACAGATGTAACAACTAAATGAAGTAAGGATATCTTGAGTGGCCATTGAAACATTCTGACACTGGATTTTTGTAGGTCTGTTGTAGTAGTATTGTCGAAGGCGTTCACAGCCGGAGAACGATGGTTGTTGTGGATTTTCCGGGCTGTATAGCCGTGGTCTTGGCGTTGTAGTTCCTGACGTTTCGCCAGCAGCTGCGGCTGGCATTTTCAGAGGTGTAGCACCAAAAGACAGAGATCTCAGTGTCACAGTGTGGCACACTTTTCCACACTGTGACACTGAGATCTCTGTCTTTTGGTGCTACACCTCTGAAGATGCCAGCCGCAGCTGCTGGCGAAATGTCAGGAACTACAACGCCAAGACCACGGCTATACAGCCCAGAAAATCCACAATAACCATGTTGTAGTAGTGTTATTAGAACTTCTACTCTTTCATCTTGAAGTCCTTCTGTTAGCATACAGCAATAAGGAGATGACATAAATGCATTTGTAGGAGCTAATGATGGCAATAGGAGCTCAGCAGGTTGCACCTGAGGGGCTGAAGTTGGAGCCATCAATACACCTGAGAAATATGTTTGGTGGATTAAAAGTACTGCCATATGCTCTCAAACAGTACTGAAAGCAAAGGTACTACTGATCAAACTAGTTAAGAGATGCTCCATTTGATTATCTCTTCTTCTTTCCTTGTTCTCCTCCTGCTCAGAAGACTGGTTTCTTGTCATTCTCATCACAGTTAAAGCTGCAATACCACTCTCACTTTCAGTCTACTTTTGATTAGGAGACACATGCTCAAACAGCAATGATAAATTCTCAGCAGAAACAGTGGTTACTTCCTGATGGTGGAAAGATCTTGAAACATAAATGTTGAGCTTCTTGCAGGAATGGCAAAATAAAAATGTAATGAAGGCATTTTTTTCAAACCTCACCCCCCCCCCAAAGAAAATTCAGTTTTCTACATGTAGCAGACTATGGACTGGAGAGCATTCCTGCTATCAGACTTCTAAAGCTGCAGCTGCCAGTGTACTAGCTGTAATGTATTGAATGTCGATATTGACCTGAGCAATGCATCATAACTGATGGTGTTATTTTCCCCTCTCTACTTAGTTCCCAATGGGGCCTGGATCAGATGGCCCAATGGGAGGCATGGGCGGGATGGAGCCCCATCACATGAATGGATCATTAGGTAAGGTTACAGAAAATATGCAGGATAAAATCCAGGGAAGGTAATTCACATTTACTAGAACTTTCTGCTTTCAGGTCTTTCTGCACCAATGACATCCCAAATCCTTCAAAATGTAAAAAAGACATGTTAATGGTACAATATGGGATTTTATTGCATATAATCTGCAGTAATAGAGATTGAGGACTTGTTCTGTGCCCATAATCCATGGATTCCCAGTCTTGAGATGACCTTGTCATTCCAGACAGTCAGAACACAGAAGAGTATTCAGGGAGCAGGACTGCTAGTCACAGACTTGCCAGGCTCCTGTTGATGGATAAAGAAGGGGAGGGAAGCAGCATGAACCTAACTGTGGTGTGTGTGTGTTTTAATTAAAGCAGCAGAAAGACCCATTAACCTCCAATGCTTGCCTTATACATCTTGCTGAAGTAGAGGTGCTGTACTCCATCTTGATCAGTGTCATGAAGCACACAGGAGGGAGCCGAGGCCGTAGCAACTCGATTAGGCCATTACTCTAGTGCTGTGCAGGAAGGTGAGCCAGGCTGTGCTCCTGGGAGTTGTGCGTGCAAAGGAACGGCAGCTGAGGTTTCCCCAGCATGTCCCTTTCTAGAGGCAAATGTTAAGAGGTTTGTATTAGCCCAGCTGTGACCTGCAGCTCACTAATGTACTACCAGCTGCTTCCCGGAAGGCCCAGGCATCACTTCTTGCAGCAGCATCTTGTTATGGGATAATGGTGCAGGGATAATTTCTGTACAGAATGGGGCAGCTAGGTGAGAGAAGCACCAAGTCAGAGCAAAGATATTTAACTCTTCCAATTAACAACTGATTTCCCTCTCTCTCTTTCTTCACAAGGGTCAGGAGACATAGATGGACTTCCAAAAGTAAGTGTGCATTTTGCTAGCCTAAGAAAGCCTCTTGTG
This sequence comes from Eublepharis macularius, assembly GCF_028583425.1. Taxonomy (NCBI): domain Eukaryota; kingdom Metazoa; phylum Chordata; class Lepidosauria; order Squamata; family Eublepharidae; genus Eublepharis; species Eublepharis macularius. The sequence goes on along the minus strand of NC_072790.1, from coordinate 1,622,722 downwards.
ATTGGGTCGTGTTCTTGCTTTGATGGGCAAAATATCAGTGGCAATCTGAAGACTGGGCAGGGACAGAGAGGTGTATGCAGACTACTGCTGTCTATATAAGGTGTCAGGGTTTTATTTGGAAACCTTGTACACTTTTCCAACTTTTAGCTCATTAAAGCAGGATGCTGTTGCTGTTAATTCTGTGAGACATGTCATAACATGCAGACATTGTCTTCTACTCTCAAGTCTCATATTCAGTTGTCCCTGTTTTCTTCCAGAGCAATAAGTTTTTGTTGCAGATGCACCATATAGCATGTTTGAAAGACCCACTCTCACATCATGCACATATGTGTGGTTTTTTCCCCCCCAACCATAGAATTCTCCAAACAACATAAGTGGCATTAGCAATCCTCCAGGCACTCCACGAGATGATGGCGAACTGGGAGGCAACTTCCTCCATTCCTTCCAAAATGACAACGTGAGTCACTCTTACACCTACTCATCATACTAAAGGGTTTGGATCACATAGGCAATGTTTAATCTATTCCTGGCAAAGAATAGTTGATGTGTCAGGGGAGGTGATGTGGAAGAGGAGTAGGGTATCTGTTTGTTCATGTATTGAAATATTTGCATCCTGCCTTTTGATATGAATCAGGGTAGGTAATAAAATCAATTGAAAACCAAAATACAAATTAAAACTGCTTCAAAATAAAGCTAGAGCAACGAAGCTAATAAAACAGCAGAAGCCAATCAGGAACAAACATAATTCAGTGCATCAGTGCTGATTCCAAGTGCAGTGTTTGTCAGAGCAATAGTAGATTTTCTCCAATGAAAAACTGCTTTTGCCCACTACCTAAAAATCAGAATAGGAGCAAGGTTCACCTTCCTATGGATGTGCTTCACAGTTTGGGCACCATGACAGAAAAGGCCTTGTCACATGTTAGGCAACCCACAGTTCAACAGAGCACTCTAAATATGGCCTCCAAGGTGTAGGATCACATTGGAATTAGGTGGTCTTTCAGGTTATGCTTGGCCTAAACCATTTAGAGCCAAAAGATTAGTATCAGCGCTTTAAATTGCTGAAAGTAGAAACCAGCTAGGAAGCAGTGAACGCTATAAAATGGCTGTTTTATGCTATAACTAGAATAAGATTATAGACAGTTACTAAAACTGAAAAGATGTAAAGCGTAGAACAAATAAATATATTGTGGTTTAGCATTTTTTAAAAAAAAAAAGATGGCAGCAAGTGGCTCCCAATTAGGGTTTGTATGTGATGGAAGTCCAGAAAAGAAATCTGTGAACTGTGGTTACCATGTTGAACTATGCCAGAAAGCATGCAGCAAAGGATAATGTGCAGCTTCAGAGCACATGCAAAAAACTAAGGGGTGTGAGAGTGGGTAATATGGTTGTGCCTGAAAATCTCAGTGTGAGATTTTTCCCACAAAAATCATCCCTAGTAGGAAAAGTACAGTTTAGTATGCACCATCGGTGTAAATGGTATTTTACAGAGCAGAGGATGGGGACAAGAGAAGGTGGGAAGGAAGACAGCATAGCAACTCTTTTTTTAAAAAGTTGTTTATAACAGAAGATTTTATTGCCTTTTGGGGTGTATCATTGAGGGTCTTATTTCTGAGTCTTTTCCAGGTGGAATGTACATGTTCAAGTGATACTCATGTTACACATATTTCTGCTTGAAAATCAAGAGGGTGTTTTTCTTAACAAAGAACTGCATTTACAAATATGAGGGTAGTGGATTCCGCATTTCAGTTTTATTCATTGTTATATATATTGATGTATTTTAAATTTTTAAACTTCTGCATACAGGTTGGGTCACACACACACCCCACCCGAAGGCAGTTATGAAATGGGGATTGTGTTATATATCTATACATTAACCTCTAACATATTCTCTGTCTCTGATTTATTGAAGCCAATTATGTTGCCTCATAATTTTATAAGCCCACATATCTTGCATATCCTATTTCTACAGCTTCTGCAGCATATAGCATTTGAGTCTTGTTTTTACCTGATTGTGTGATACTAATTCTTTCTCTTTGTCTCCCCCTCCCCAGTATTCTCCCAGCATGACGATGAGTGTGTGATTTTCCTCCTCCCTCACCCCGCATCCTCTTCTCCAAGATAAAGAAAGTCGGCTGCCATTTGGAGGATTCTCAAGACATTATGCAAGAAGAGAAGCTAGGTGTGTTTGGCAGGGAGACATGCAGAGCCGGGGACCCACCCCTGATTTTTAGTTTCATGCAATAAAAAGGCTGAACTTTTTATTCCATAAAACAATGAAGGACAAATCTTAAAATATTTCAAGACATGACAAGATCCTTCTTCTGCAGAAGGATTTATTCTATGTACATGACACTTTTTTTGTTGTTGATTTTTTGGAAGCAAACAAAACCCTCTAGCACCCAATTCAACCTCCTTTGCTTGATTATTCTTTTAAACCTGTTGTATGTTTGTGCTGTGCTACGCAAGGAAGCTAGTCTAGATATGAAATCTCATGTTGTCTCTGTAGCCATTGAAAAAAATTAATAAAACTGGACAGTTTTTATAAATCGGAGGGTTTTGTTCAGAAGACCTTTCTCCAATGCCCACTCTCTGCCCCCTTCCTTCCCCCTTCTTTTTGTTTGGTTTTTCTGTTTGGTGTTTTGCAGCACAACACCTTCTCCAGCAAAAAGCGATCTATATGGGAACGATTTTCTCTGCCTCATTCCAATGCAGCTGGTCCCCTCGTAGGATCACATCCTCCAAAAATTTAATTGTGATCTTGATATCTGTGACTGTGGCATGCACTGTATTAGCCCCCCCTCCCCAAGTTAAACAGAAATTTTATTCATTGCCCTTTTGAGAAACTTTAAAAGTGTCAAAATTCCAGGGAATGGGGTATGGAGGGTTAGGGTACTTTGGATTTTTTAAATGTTATGTTGGGGAGGGGTCAGTACACCAGAAATAAAAGGAAATAGGGTTTAAAACTTGACCTGGGACTCGAAAACTGTGAGCGCAAACTTCTTAACATGTTTGGTTTTGCTTTCTTTTTCGTTTTTGATTTTTTTTAATGAAATGATGTGATCTTATTAGGGTTTCACTGTATATGCTCTGGAACTGGATGGAGATATTTTTAAGTAATTATTGTTGTTAAAATGTATACTTGCTATTCTGTAGGCTCTCTCTATTTCTCTCCCCCCTCTCCCTTTCTCTCTGTAATTAAACACAACAACAAAAAAACCCTTACCTTCTCAAGGTAGAGTTGACTACAGAAAAGCATACCATGTATAGTGAAACTCGCAAGTCTTGGGATCTCTGTACATTACACTCCCTTGTAGCTGGTCTTTGTTTTATATAAAATGAAAAAAAACCCTTCACTTCTGATCTATGTATTTCATATTATGTAAAATATTATCTTCCCCTGGATTTACCTACCTTTGTGCGGATTCTTGAGAACATTGTATCTTGTTTCAGTGTTTTTTCTTACCTTGTAGTCTGGTTCTAAAATTAAGCAAGGGGAAAGGAAAAGTAATTATTATACATTGTAGTTTGTGTACGATATTTGTTGATAATGTTTTATTAAAGGGATGTCTTTTCCGCACCCCTTAATGAAATGATTTTTTGGGGGGGAAACATTCGCTTGTTTTTATTATTCTGACTGCAAACAGCAAAAAAACCCCTCACAAACCATGTGATTGATAAAACTTTTTTTAGTACTACAATATGAATTTTTTTAAAAGTTTGCCTTTTTCTTAGGCATTTTAATTGTTTTCTTTGTAGAAAGATGATGGGGGTGGGTAAATGGTCTGTCTCACAGTCAGGATAATATTTAAAGAAAAAATAAACCATCAAACCATTTGTCACATTGGTAAATGCACCCTTTCTAATTTTTTAAATTGAATACTGACGGGTTTCATTGTACTAAAGTGATAGCTAAATTATTGTCTTCATTGGTTCAAGATGGTTTTTACAAGATGAAGCAAGACTCCTTCCCACCCTCCCCATGCTGTAATAAACATTTGATTCCGGTCCCTTGCTGTTTCTAACTGGTGATTTGCCATAACAGCTGTTTTCCGCCTGTCCTGGGTGTAGTGATTCAAGAAACATTGGTGTGGGTAGCCTCAGATAATTGACAGCATTTCCCTTCCAAAGACTCAACTACTGCCTAGTGCAACGATCCCACCTGTTCTAGGTGTGCTTGATTTTCGGTCCGTTTCAAATTCCGTTCTTAAAAGACCGCAGCTCTTCCCCCTCAAGTCTACAGATGTGTGAGAAAATAACTCTATGAAATGTTTAACCATGTGGGGTGGGGGGGGGGGGAGATTTCTGTAGGACAAGATTGAAGCAGCAACCCTAAATCTCTTGGCTTGTCTCTCAGAGTATAATTCTGGCATTACTTCATCATGTATCTTCAGACAAAACACCAATTTTTAGGTTCCTGTTTTTTCAAGCTGAAAGGTGTAGAAATCAACCTTACAATGTTACAAAGTTAACACAATTTGCCTGAGAAGGTTATGCACTTTGCTATTTTTACAGCATCATTACCGTAATGTGATTTATTATCAAGCTGGCATCTTGATACTTATGAAAGAAGCCCCTGTCGTGGATACCGTAGCCCCCTGATCTGCAGTATTTCAAATTATGTCAGCTGGAGTCCAGAATCCAAAGAACCAAACAACTAATTCTGCTTCCACAAGGGCACCTTGAGCCTTCTGTTATTGAATGGCAGTCCCATTTTCCATGTAGTAATTTGGTCTTTAAAATATGGGGAGATTTCAAAAGTAGTTCGTGATATGGCTTGGGATAGTTTCCAACTTTATTTTTTTTAAGATAAGGGGGAATTGAAGATCCCTTGGAGTTGCCTTGAGTTGTGTACTGGAACCTGGACAACACCAACTTAGAATATATGTGATACGTAGACAGCTTTTGTGTATGTGTGAACAAATTATCTTGCAGATTGCAAAACCTTCCCTGCCTGCCTGTTCAGTTGGAGGTGACTGTCATATTGGTGACCATCTATATGTGACATGCAAGCATGTTTGAGAAGATACTTCCAGCTGTTTCACACTTTCTTATAGGTTGGAGACATGCTCCAATGAACTCTCCTCAGGGACAGTATCCAACTCATCCAGTATTGGTGCTACCAGAGCAATGGCTACTCAGCAGCAGCTTTAGCTAATCCCCCAGTAGTATAGCAGTGTTTTCTGATGAGGGATGATCATGCAGCAGTAGTCTTTACCTTTGAGCTGTTTGTGTGACCTTTCTGTGCTGCTACTACAATGTAAGATTTTTTGAGTGTGAATGTACACACACGCACACCACCAGCTGTGATTCGCATGCCTACTTCAAGTGGGGGAGGGAGATTAGCTGTGGAAGGGTTGTTACAAAACTTTTTATGAAACCATGTAATTTTACTTTAAATTCAGTACTTGGTCCCTCCATTTCCAGTTTAAAATCTTAGGCCCATTCTGCACGGTCAGTTTAGGTCAGTTCAGATTCCATTCTGCTTTTCTCAATCTCCAGATTTCCACATGAGGAAAGGAGGCATGAGATGCAGAATTGACCTTTCCCTGGCTTTCCCCTGACTTTTTTCTGTGCGCACGTAAGTCGGCTTTTTTGAAGCTGCTGTGAGTTGCCGTTGATGCGGCTTATGTGTGTGCAGATTCTTAGTTCTGTGTTATCCCTCCCCTTTCCTTTCCCTGGGCACTGACTGGTTGTCCACCTAGTGAGAAACCACTCCCCCCCTACTTTCCACACACACACACTCTTTATTTTTTAAACAAGGGTTGTAACACTGTGATGTCACCTCTCATAACGAAAGGGTTTCCTTTCTTTAAAGGGGGCTGCGGGGTGGGGAGAATAAAGCCAGGCAGTTCTCAGTGCAATTGGAGACTTTGCTGGCCCAGATTAGAGGCTCCTGACCAGCCCTCCCCCTGATTTGTGTCAGATTATCTTACAGTGCAGATCAGGTCTTTCCTCTGGAGTTTGAGCTTCGGGCGCTCCAGCCCTTGCTCAAAAGGTTCCCAATACCCTCTGGGTGTCTGCTGGCTTAAGAAAAAATACACCTAAGACAGAGAGGGAGGGAGAGAAAGGGGGGCATCTGATAATCTAATCAAGCCTAAGTACCCGCAATTGCATTTTGCAAACTTTTACTTAAACAGGTTTTAAATGGCCTCACCTCAGGAATGCAATTTAAGTGGCTTGTGGATTGCATTTTAAGTCCATATAAACAGCATGCATGGAAGTGCCCAATCAGCAAATATAGGGACAGGGAGGAGGGAGATGGTGGACACACAAATGCAATCTTGGGGACTTATCAGCAAAGGCATAATATCCAAATTACAGGATCTCATTGTCCCACTATATACCAGGTTGGTCAGGCCCCACCTAGAGTATTGTGTGCGGTTCTGGAAGCCTCACTACAAAAAGGATGTAGAGCCGAAACAGACGTGACGAGTCACCTCAATTCAACCTGAGTTTCCTTGCCTCAAGGTTTGACGGGAAGTGTAGGCGTCCTTGCAGGTGCATCGCTGCATTTCTCCTTCCCCTGCTTGCGTGGCCCGGAGCTACATAGCTGCATGTGCTCTGCCTCCCCCCACTCCTGTTGCACTGAGCGTCACTTCATCTCCCCCCCTCCCTCGTCTGGCCCAGTCCCCACAGTTCTGGGCTGCGCGGCTTCTGGTGGGGGCCGGGCGAGTGAGGGGGAGATGCAGCATGCTCCGGGAGCCTCCCGCTCTCCCAGTGCAGCCCGGTGTCGCTCTGTGGGGCCTGGGCCAGGCGAGGGGGGTGGAGTTGCTTTCCCCCCCATCGCACTGAGCGTCACTTCATCTCCCCCCCTCGTCTGGCCCAGCCCCCACAGAGCAACACCAGGCTGCACCGGGAGAGCGGGAGGAAAGGCTCCCGGAGCATGCTGCATCTCCCCCTCACTCGCCCGGCCCCCACCAGAAGCCACGCAGCCCAGAACTGCGAGAACTGGGCCAGACGAAAGAGGGGGGGAGATGAAGTGACGCTCAGTGCGACGGGGGGGGAGGCAGAGCACGTGTGTCTATGTAGCTCCGGGCCATGCAAGCAGGGGAAGGAGAAATGCAGCGATGCACCTGCAAGGACGCCTACACTTCCCGTCAAACCTTGAGGCAAGGAAACCCAGGTTGAATTGAGGTAACTCGTCACGTCTGTTTCGGGTCATAGACAAATTAGCACGGGTTCATGGGAGAGCACCCAGAATGATCAGGGGCCTGGAGACCAAAACCTACATGGAAAGACTGAGGGACCTGGGAATGTTCAGTTTGGAGAAGAAGAGGTTGAAGGGAGACAAGATTGCTCTCTCCGAGTATTTGAAAGGCTGTCAGTTAGAGGAGGGAAGGAAACTGTTTGTTGGTAACAGGATAGAACTCAAAATAATGGGAGGGAAGGTACTGGCTGGACATTTTAAAAACTTAAATGTTAAGAGCAATTCAACAGAATTGGCTGCCTAGGGATGTGGTGGTTTTTTAAAAAAAATATCATTTATAGTCTGCCTTTCTTACATAGTGTGAGATTAGTACAGTCAATATCAAGGACATTTCAATAAACAATGCCATAGGATAAATAGATGCAAGTTTACATTAGCAAAAATCTGATACAGAGTCGAAGAAATGCTGAAACAAGAGCATAAGCAGTTCTAGGACTGACATTAGACAACATAGGTTTCTCCTTGTCAGCAGTCTTCAAGGAGTGGCTGGATGAATATTTTTCAGGGATGCTTTTGGCAATTCCTGCATTGAGCAGGGATTGGACTAGATGGTCTGTAATACCCGTTCTAACTCTATGATTCTAATGCTCAAAGCCTGCTCAAACCACTTGTTCTAGGCAAACTGGTATTCGGGGGAGGGGGGTAAATACAAGAATTTTCAGGATAAGGATTTTTAGTGAAATTTTGTCTTTATTAATTTTTAACTAAAATTACATGGTGTACCATTTAGAAGGACTTCTCCATACAGCAGTGGTGATACTAATTAAAAAAGGGTAGGTGGAGGAAGCTCCTTCGGCATTGATAAAAAGGGATGGTATTTCCCTCACTGTGTCTATTTCATAGGGGGGGCTAAGAATAGGATGGTGATTGTGAGGATAAAAAAGAGGTGGGGAGATCAATACAGTATGCTGTTCTGGGTCCCAGTTGTGGAAAAAAGAGGAATAACAATATCAGAATAACCAAAGTATAGTGAAACTGACCAGGCTTTCTTCCTCTCCACTGCTCCTACTAAGGATTTGAAAATTTCTGCCCTGGAGGGAGGAGGGAAGTGTGGAACTATTAACATGCTTGACAAAACATACTGTTCATAATTGACACAAAACGATAATAAATCAAATTTCTACAATGGCCAGCCATCAACTGCTTAAAAACACATTTCTTTAATATGTTTTTTCTCACACATGCACACTACCAGCAGGTAGAGGCCAAATGGCTTTATTTTCAAATTATGGTTCTAGGCTAAATGTGGAGACAGTAGCCAGTGAAAGGGACACAAGTTTGGATATCCAAGGGTGATAAAAAGTCACTGCGGGCTCCTCTCTCTGTTGGGAGTCCAGCTTCCTTCCTCTTCACAAATTGCATGACAAAAAGGAGCTTTGTCGCACCTGTCAGACTTAACAGATTTATGATGTGAGATGCTTTTGCAGAGTAGAGCTCACTGCACTGGACGAGAAAAGTATGATCTTGGTAGCTAACTAACTGGGTAGAGAAAAACAGTCAACAGTGGGGTTGGAAGACAATGAAATGGTTATTGCAATTAACCAACCCAGCTCTTCTGAAATTTGCATGACCATATGCACATATACCAGCACTTTGAATGCTCAACTTTGCTTGATATGGGCAACCTTTCTTCTGTATTTTTAAAAAAGATAAATGCACATTTTTAATAAGGAACAAGATAAACATTTATGAAGTAAAAATTTCTCTGGTGATTGGAACAATACAGCCAAGATCTATCTTCTATAGGATATTCTTTCTCACTCCAATGCCACTCTGCAGAAGTTTGAGAGTTGAAATAATGTCTGTTGGATGCATAATAGACTATGCACCAGATCTCTCTTGACCTGTTATATTATCCCTTTATTAATAAATGTAATTCCCTTCATTTCCAACCAACCCATAGTAGTCTACTAGCAGTAGTAGTTGTTGTAGCTTATTGTATCGACCATAGGTCATAACAATTTTAATACACCATAATACAAAACACAGCCAGACAGGGTCAGAACAGGGTCAGTACCAGATTAAAACATACAACTAGCAGCATTGTAATACTCTGTAACCTCAAATATTCCCCCCACCCCTGCAAAAGATGAGTTGTGGTAGTAACTACTCTGGTGAGTACTGGAGATAGCCTATTTTGTTATGGTCACTTAGGTATATATCCAATACAGCAACAAGCCACAATCAGCAGCATAAGAAACTTGAAATGCTGCTACCACAGATGTTTTTTAGCCATAAAGCTGTCGACAAACCCAAAGCATCTCCTCAGTTCTTGGTCTATGTATGGAGGCTACATGCAGTCGCAGGTGTTTTCTCTGAACCCCCAAGGAAGCTCTCGGATTCCTTTCCCATAATCTTTTAATCCTGGACCACCAGTTTAGTGGCCCTATGGGAGCCACTCATTGAAACCATTGTGTCTGCAGTACAGTCTCTCTCTCTCTCTCTCTCTCTCACACACACACACACACACAAAGAGCAAGCAAACGAGCACACTTCTCTTCCTGTATGCCAGCCAGCATGCAGCTGTTAGAATTCCACTGGCCAGATGTTCAACAAAGTCCTTTTGACTGATCTTATCCCCCCTTCACATACAGCTTCTGCATCCTTTTTCTTTCTTCTGTATTATATTTGAATAAAGTTGTTTGTTCTACCAGCACCAAGTTCTAATGAGCAAAAGGGGAATGGTTTCTTCATTCATTTTTTTGAGAAACAGTAAGAATTATACATTTTGCAAACTTCTTAAAAGCTAAAGCAGAAATCAGCAGTCTATATATCGTACAAATTCTATTGCAGGCTGTTGTCAAGCTGGCCTGGAGCTTTGGACTTTTAGATAAGCCAGAGAAAAAGCAGAAGATTGCTTTTGAAATGAAGATGTTAATAAGTACGGGAGGCTGTCATAAAAAGAAGTTAGGCTCTTGCCCTTCTAGAATATGAAAGAGAATCACAGGTCCTGTCTCAGCTATCCTGCTGCAGTTACTTTCATTGCTATCCAAGGCTGCTTTTCAGATGTGGAAAAGCTTTAAACATGATACAAGATCAGCCTGAATCTACTCCCCAGAAATAGCAAGTTTGGTCAATCCATGTAACTTACTCCCCTCTCAGATCTGTTGCCATATGCTAATTTATTTCATGATATCCTGAATGCTTAATATCTTTTTAGCTACTTCAACCCTAAACTGCACAAAAATGCTGTGTTAAATTACATGCTCTGAGCCAGTCATACATCAGATAACAAAAGCCAATTTTATAACGTAAATATCTACAGCAATTGTTTCCTATTTTCATTTTTTATCAGATCGAATGTAAAAACGCACAACTGGAAGCTAAGACTGAGTTGTCTGTAGGCACAAGCAAACTCCTGTTAGTGCTATTAGCACAGCCTGTAGAGTTTGATTTCATACTAGGCTCACATCAAGGGAACATGCTGTTTAAAAAACAATTCTTCCCTTGAACAGCATACAGACTTCATCATGCCATGTGTTTTATCTGAGCCTTGCATACCTGTTGAAACAGTTCAGACAAAAAGATCAATGAGTGGGAGCAGCTTCAAAAGCCTATCACAAACACTGTGGCAGGTCCCTGGGGCCCAGCCTTAGAATTGTCACCACAGTATAGAAACTGTAGGAGTGGAGAGAGCATTTGTCTGTGCACAAAACAGAGGGAAACAAGAGGCTATAAAGGCATGTTGAGAATACAAATTGTTCCTGGTGGTTTTGTTGATGCATTCTTTTTTATTTCTGGAAGACACAAACAGCTCAGCCAGGTCTCCCTGTATAGCAACAGGACTTGTGTAGCTATTGTCTGCTGGCTTGTGAGCTGTGGCTGCTGTGAGGACAAGAGCTCTCAGCATGCAAACTCAAATCTTTCTGGCACCAGCGATCTTTCCGGACTCACAAATCAGTTCTGTACATCAAAATCAACCCAGCCCTTTGGGCTAAAGTACCTACGGCATGCCTCTTTCTGTGGTCCACTAAAGAGAGATGCTGGCCTCACATACTTCCTTGTCAGTTCTGACTTGGGCTAGTTGCTAGTCTACTATTAACTATCTAAGGATGAGGGTGTGGATTTTATATAGAATCCAACAAAACCTAAAGCAAATACTCCATCCGTGAGCAGTCATGGTAACTTCAGTCATGTTTTTCAAATGGAAATATTTGTCCCTTTGAGTTTTAAGAGAATTGTTTTTGTCAACTTGTTTATCATCCTCTTGTTCAATCAACAGCAGTATGCTTCTAGAACGTCAAAATTACTACGCAACCCCCAGGAATGCTCTAGAAGATACTGCAGTAACAAGGGCAGCTATCTTCTATTGTTAAGCTCCCGTTCTTTCCCAAACATCCCAAAACAGAAGCTCAGTGCCCTTTGCTGCCATATAAAGCTGCTAAAGGCCAAGCTGTTAATATTGCTTGTAATTCCAAGAGTAAGAGACCGATCAAATGCAACTGAGGAGCATTTATAAGCAATATTCCTTCATAACTATCCATTCCCCAGCTAGTTATTTTCCTACAGCTGTAATCCTATCATACATACCATGAAGTAAGCCCTAATGAACACAAGACTTCTACATTGTGCTATGTGGCTGAAATATAGGACTTCCAACTCTAGTTGGACTAGCTGGGTTATCTTTTCAAAACAAGAACAAACCACAAGCCTCTCTTAGTACCAAAAGTTCATGCAACATAATACACATTGAGATATAGGATAAAATATCATTTACATGTTTGTTTTAAAAAACTTTATTTACAAAAATTGAATAGGTTCTCCCCATTAATACATTATAAGCACATCATCATTGGAGAAAACATGATGGAGGCAGGTTAATTTTAAGACTTTTTGAGAAGCCTGTTCACACAACACCATGCAAGTAGAATGCCAGGAACTTCTTGAATGTATCTGGCTGATAGCCATGTATTCCAGCAGGAATCTGCAGAGAGAACATCTGGATCTTTAATGTCTAGCATATAGTTTAACACACAGCAACGTTATGTGCAAATACAATTGTAACTGTAGATTTTAAAATGCCCTATCGTCCTACAGACATTACTGGGGCATGTGAATGTAAATAAAATTTCTCATCAGTGCAAAAAACAAAAAGTTGCAAAAGTTGCAGGTGCTTTGTTTACTCATTAAGGATAGTACGCTACAAGCAGACTTGTCTCATATCTGGTTACAGAACAAGCTTATTTTCAAAAATCATGGGTAATATTCCTCTCAAGCTGGATATTAAGTCAAGAACCATTCTCATCTCTTCCTCCTCTGTTACTTTAGGAAATGGACCTTTGGACACTTACTGTGAAGGGTCCTTCTCCTCTGAGGAAAGAGTGCTTCCCACTGTCTAATTAGGGAGGCAGGAACTAATTTTCATCTTCTCCTTGTCTGGCGTGTGGGACACCCTTTCCTCAGTTCAGGTGACTCTGCAAAGCATCTGATGAAGAGAGCTGTGGCTCTTGAAAGCTTATGTTACAATAAAGTTGTATAAAGTCTTAAAGGTGCTACTGGACTCTTTGCTATTTTGCTACTGCAGACTAACATGGCTAACTCCTCTGGCTCTGCAAAGCAGTAACATTCAACTTATCTATCCACAACTACAAATTCTAAAGAGAAAATGGAGTATTAACTGATACAGTAAGTAATTAACAGTTCAGAGGTAAAGAGATGAGGCAGCAGAATAGAAGGGTACAATGACCTAGGACAGCAAAATGTCCAAAGGTCCATTCTCCTGAGGCAGAAGACATGTTTGGGAACTCCCAAAGTAGTGATCAACTCCTGGGTGGGTTGTCATCTTGGTCCGAAACCACATGCTGCAATATTCTTCTACCGAAAGTAGTGTCCACTGAATCATACGGAATCATACAGATTCAGTTTGTAGTGTCTCACAAAGGTCAAGACCGACGACCATGTAGCCATCTTACAGACTTCTTCTACTAATGCATTCCTATAGAATGTCACATTAGTGACAGCACTCCTCACCAAATGAGCCATTCTTCTAGGAGGAACTTTTATGTTGAGGGATTTGTACGCTTCCATTACACATGTTTTGATAGATGAGCCTATGGCTGTTGAAGACATTTTCTTTGTTATGTTCGGAACAGGTAAGCCTTGAGCATTCTCCTGACATCTAGGTTGTGCCAGAGTTTCTTCCTAGAGTGTTTCGGATCTGGACAGAAGGAAGGTAGGTATATCTCCTGTGTTCTGTGGAATATGAAGCAGACTCTTGGAAAAAATGTAGGATCCGTCCTGAATACTACTTTACCTTTGTGGAAGATGCAGAGTTTGGTCTTGACAGACAGTGCGCTTAATTCCTAGATCCTCCTGGTGGAAGTGAACACAATGAGGAAGATGGTTTTCATTCTCAGCCATCTCAAGGGCACGTCCTTGACTGGTTCAAAGGGATGTTTGGTCAAAACTGACAAAACAGTGTGGAGTCTCCACGTAGGAAAGAAGTAGACTGGAGGAGGGCTCCTGAGTGTCGCTCCTCTGGTCACCTCTGAAGAATAACCTCAATGAGTTCCTCTCAATCTCCACACAGTTAAGCAGAGCCAGCCTGGATGAGAGTGCCAAATTGATGCCTGCTGTAGCATGTCTGGGAAGGACGGCAACGTGAGAGGTGGAGACATCACCATCTGTTGGAGTATGAAGAACCATTGTCAGTGGAGCCACCAAGAGGCAAGCACCAGCTCTTCCACTCCCTGTTCCTTGATGCTTCTCAGGAGTTTAGGTATGACTGGAATAGGTAGAAATGCATCAGGGCATCCATCCCTTCTGCTTATGGATGGAAGAACCTCGTCATGAACCTTGGTAGCTGTTGGTCGTGCTAGAATGCAAACAGATCCAGAAGAGGTGTTCTGAAGTGTGATGTGATCAACTGGAAGAGTTCCTTCTTAGGGACCACTCCCTGCAGAATGGTCTCCCTGCTCAACCAGTCTGCTTGAACATTAGCTAGGCCTCTGATATAGAATCATAGGGTTGGAAGAGACTTCTAGGGTCATCGAGTCCAACCCTCTGCATGATGCAGGAAATTAACAAATACCCCCACACTCACCCACAGTGACCCCTGCTCCATGCCCAGAAGATGGCAAAACACAATCAGGATCCCTAGCCAAACTGGCATGAGGAAAATGGCTACCTGACCCCAAAGTGGTGATCAGCCTTACGCTGATCGTGTAAGAAGGGGCCACGAGAACTAAGCACTGATGTAATCCTCCTCCTCATGATCTGTCTAGGTTCACAGAATAAGCATTGCTGTCAGATGGCCATCTAGCCTTGGCTTAAAAAAGCTTCAAAGAAGGAGAGCCCACTACCTCCTGTGGAAGCCTATTCCACTGAGGGACTGCTCTGTCAGGAAGTTCTTCTTCACATTTAGCTGAAAACTCTTTTGATTTAATTTCAACCCATTTGTTCTGGTCTGACCTTCTGGGGCAACAACTCCACACCATCCTCTATATGACAGCTCTTCAAGTACTTGAAGATGGTTACCTTATCACTTCTCAGTCGCCTCCTCTCCAGGCTAAACATGCTGAGTTCCTTCAACCTTTCCTCATAGACTTGGTCTCCAGACCCCTCACCATCTTCATTGCCCTCCTCCAGACATGTTCCAGCTTGTCTATATCCTTCTGAAATTGTGGTGCCCAAAACTGAACACAATACTCTAGGTGAGGTCTAACCAGAGTAGAGTTATACCATCATTTCATGTGATCTGGACACTATACTTCTGTTGATGCTGTCCAAACTTGCATTTGCCTTTTTAGCTATCGCATCACACTGACTCATGTACAGTGTATGGTCTACGAAGACCTCTAGATCCTTTTCACACTTATTACTGACGAGTCTCCCCATCCTATAATGGTGCATTTGATTTTTCCTACTTAAGTGCAGAACTTTGCATTTATCTCTGTTGAAATTCATTTTATTGGTTTTAGCCCAGTTTTCCAGCCTGTCAAGATCATCCTCTATCCTGACTCTGTCTTCTACCATACTTGCTACCCCTCCCAATTTAGTATCATCTGCTAATTTAATAAGCATTCCCTCTACTACTTCACCCAGATCATTTATAAAAATGTTGAACAGAACAGGTCCCTGGAACAATCCCTGAGGCACTTCACTTGTCACTC
>NC_072790.1:1596260-1598760 GCF_028583425.1 Eublepharis macularius | reverse complement strand
CGCCCAGGTCCTTCCGTCCGCGGCCGGTTGACCGGGCCGCCGGGGGCAGCCGTTAGGCCGGGCCTCCCCGTCTGCCCCCCACCGCCCCCGCTCGGTCCCCTCGCGGGCGCTGCCGTGCGCTCGTTTCGCCCCAGGGCAACGGAGCCCCCCCCCGGTAGACCTGGCCTCCGAAGCCGGGGAGCCCAGGACTGCCGAAGGCTTCCTCGGGCGAGCCGGATGACCTGGCCTCCCGGGCGCCCGAGGCTCGGCAGGCCGCGCGACCCGTCGTCCGCCCCGTAGCGGAACCTTCCTGCCGCAGCGGAGGAGGTCCACTTCGGGCCCCTCGAGGCCAAGGGGGTTGGGGGTGGGGTCCGGTAGACCTGGGCTCGGGGGGCCGGGGCGCCGAGGTCTCCCGGTCGCGGGTGACCGTCAGGGCCCCGGTCGCGGGACACCCGGCGAGCCGGGCGCCCAGCCCTAGAGCTTCGGCGGCAGGCCCGGGGCGTACAGACGCCCTGTCCTCACCCCTCCTGAACACGACTCCCCTCTCCTCTCCCCCCCCCCACCCCCGGGCCCCGGGCAGACCTGGGCTTCCCCGTCCTCGGAGACCAGGCCGACCGGCCCACGCCCCGGCAGGGGTGGATGACGGAGCCCGCGAAAGCGGCAGGCGGCCAGGTCCACCCGACGGTCCGTGGGGGGGGGGGGCAGGCACGCCACCATGGCAGGCACGCAGCAAAAAAACGCAACCTCACCTTCACCGCCACCCCCCACAACGCCCAAACCGCGGTCCAGGCCTCCTCCTCCTCCTCCTCCTCCTCCTCCTCCATCGGTAGCGGCCAAGGGGTCCAGGTCTACCGGCCACCGCCGGGCCGGTAGAGGGCAGACCGGCAGACCTGGGCCCCTTGGAACCCCTTGCAGCCTGGGGACCCCGCGCCGGAGCCCGGGTCCGCCGTCCGGCCGCGCCCGCGGCGAACGGTTCCCACGGCCTGCCCCTCCGGCCCGCCCCCCCCCGCCCGGTAGACCTGGCCTCCCAGCCCGGCCTCCCCCACCCTCCCCGCCCCCCACCGCCCGCCACGCGCGCAGGAGTCCTGATCTACCTCCCGTGCCCCGGCAACCCCACCCCCTGCTCTCCCTCACCGGGCCGTTAGTCCTGGCCTACCCCGGGGAGCCGTGTCCAGGTCCACCTCCCGTTCCTCCGCCCAACGGTGCCGTGGGGGGCGGGGGACACGTCCCCTGGGCGTGGCGCGGTCCTGCCACCTGTGCGTGTGCGTGTGCGGGCGGGGGGCTGTCCGGTAGACCTGGCCGGGTCTCCCGACGGAGGCCTTGGGCGAGCCGGATGACCTGGCCTCCCGGGCGCCCGTGTTTCGGCAGGCCGGGCGACACGCCCTCCGCCTTGACGGAGCCCCTTCCTGCCTCAGCGGAGGAGGTCCGGGTTGGCGCCAAGCGGGTGGGCGGCCGGGCGGCCGGTAGACCTGGACAGGGCGCCCAAGCCTACCGGGCGCGGTTGCACCGTTCCGACCCGCCGGCCCTCCCCCCGTGCCGGTAGAACGGGCCTTCCAGCCTGGGCTTCCACCGCCCCCGCTCCCGCGCAGGAGTCCTGGTCTACCGTCCGCACCCCGGACACCCCCACCCCCCCCCAACCCTCCCCGCTCCACCTCACCGTTGCGTCAGACCCGGCCTTCCCCGGGGAGCCGCGTCCAGGTCCACCGCCCTTTCCTCCGCCTGCCCGCGATATACGGGGCCGGGGGTGGGTGGGGCGCGGCGGACAGCTCTCTCGTGCGTGGGGCGGGCCTGCCTCCCCACCCTTCGCCGGACCGGTAGACCTGGACGCCCGCGCCAGGGGAAGGGCCCGATGGACCGGGGCGGCGGGCGTGCGGGCCTACCTTTCCTCCCCCCGGAAGGGCAGAAACGGCCTGCCCGCACCCGCCGTTCCGGGCTCCTTCGCCGCGGCGGTAGACCTGCCCGAACGGCCACGGGTGGGGGGGGGTGGGTAGGCGGGGGTGCCCGCGGCGGAGTCCTGGTCTTCCGCCCGCGCCCCGGCAAAGGGTGGCCCAGGTCTACCCGTCCGCCCCTCTGGCTCGGGGAGGACGGGTAGACCTGGACGCCGGCGCCGCGGCCGGGCCCCCGAGTCCCCGGCGGCCTCCAGGTCTACCGCGTGACACGGGCGGCAATTGGTAGACCTTGACTCTCCGGAAGCCCTTGAGGGAGCGGATTCGGAGGCCCAGGCCGGGGGGCGGTTCCGGAGACCCGGACGGAATCCCGGCCTCGCCCCGGTCAAACTCGACGTCCGGAAGTCGGCCTCCCCGGCTCGGGCACGCTCGCGGAGATTTCTAGGCACTCGCTTTTCAGAACGCATCAGAGAATCTCCGGAGCCTCCGGCCGGGGCGAGACCGCTCTCGCGGCCGCCTTCCCTGCCTCCCTGCCGGCGGGCGCCTCCGCCGGGGATCCGGGCGCGGGCCCGGTCCTCCTTTTTTCTCCTTCCACGATCGATGAGGTCCACGGGGCCGCGTCGGGGAGGACCCTC
>NC_072790.1:1548760-1551260 GCF_028583425.1 Eublepharis macularius | reverse complement strand
AGACCTGGGCTCCGGCAGACGGGGCGCCCAGGTCCTTCCGTCCGCGGCCGGTTGACCGGGCCGCCGGGGGCAGCCGTTAGGCCGGGCCTCCCCGTCTGCCCCCCACCGCCCCCGCTCGGTCCCCTCGCGGGCGCTGCCGTGCGCTCGTTTCGCCCCAGGGCAACGGAGCCCCCCCGGTAGACCTGGCCTCCGAAGCCGGGGAGCCCAGGACTGCCGAAGGCTTCCTCGGGCGAGCCGGATGACCTGGCCTCCCGGGCGCCCGAGGCTCGGCAGGCCGCGCGACCCGTCGTCCGCCCCGTAGCGGAACCTTCCTGCCGCAGCGGAGGAGGTCCACTTCGGGCCCCTCGAGGCCAAGGGGGTTGGGGGTGGGGTCCGGTAGACCTGGGCTCGGGGGGCCGGGGCGCCGAGGTCTCCCGGTCGCGGGTGACCGTCAGGGCCCCGGTCGCGGGACACCCGGCGAGCCGGGCGCCCAGCCCTAGAGCTTCGGCGGCAGGCCCGGGGCGTACAGACGCCCTGTCCTCACCCCTCCTGAACACGACTCCCCTCTCCTCTCCCCCCCCCCCACCCCCGGGCCCCGGGCAGACCTGGGCTTCCCCGTCCTCGGAGACCAGGCCGACCGGCCCACGCCCCGGCAGGGGTGGATGACGGAGCCCGCGAAAGCGGCAGGCGGCCAGGTCCACCCGACGGTCCGTGGGGGGGGGGGCAGGCACGCCACCATGGCAGGCACGCAGCAAAAAAACGCAACCTCACCTTCACCGCCACCCCCCACAACGCCCAAACCGCGGTCCAGGCCTCCTCCTCCTCCTCCTCCTCCTCCTCCTCCATCGGTAGCGGCCAAGGGGTCCAGGTCTACCGGCCACCGCCGGGCCGGTAGAGGGCAGACCGGCAGACCTGGGCCCCTTGGAACCCCTTGCAGCCTGGGGACCCCGCGCCGGAGCCCGGGTCCGCCGTCCGGCCGCGCCCGCGGCGAACGGTTCCCACGGCCTGCCCCTCCGGCCCGCCCCCCCCGCCCGGTAGACCTGGCCTCCCAGCCCGGCCTCCCCCACCCTCCCCGCCCCCCACCGCCCGCCACGCGCGCAGGAGTCCTGATCTACCTCCCGTGCCCCGGCAACCCCACCCCCTGCTCTCCCTCACCGGGCCGTTAGTCCTGGCCTACCCCGGGGAGCCGTGTCCAGGTCCACCTCCCGTTCCTCCGCCCAACGGTGCCGTGGGGGGCGGGGGACACGTCCCCTGGGCGTGGCGCGGTCCTGCCACCTGTGCGTGTGCGTGTGCGGGCGGGGGGCTGTCCGGTAGACCTGGCCGGGTCTCCCGACGGAGGCCTTGGGCGAGCCGGATGACCTGGCCTCCCGGGCGCCCGTGTTTCGGCAGGCCGGGCGACACGCCCTCCGCCTTGACGGAGCCCCTTCCTGCCTCAGCGGAGGAGGTCCGGGTTGGCGCCAAGCGGGTGGGCGGCCGGGCGGCCGGTAGACCTGGACAGGGCGCCCAAGCCTACCGGGCGCGGTTGCACCGTTCCGACCCGCCGGCCCTCCCCCCGTGCCGGTAGAACGGGCCTTCCAGCCTGGGCTTCCACCGCCCCCGCTCCCGCGCAGGAGTCCTGGTCTACCGTCCGCACCCCGGACACCCCCACCCCCCCCCAACCCTCCCCGCTCCACCTCACCGTTGCGTCAGACCCGGCCTTCCCCGGGGAGCCGCGTCCAGGTCCACCGCCCTTTCCTCCGCCTGCCCGCGATATACGGGGCCGGGGGTGGGTGGGGCGCGGCGGACAGCTCTCTCGTGCGTGGGGCGGGCCTGCCTCCCCACCCTTCGCCGGACCGGTAGACCTGGACGCCCGCGCCAGGGGAAGGGCCCGATGGACCGGGGCGGCGGGCGTGCGGGCCTACCTTTCCTCCCCCCGGAAGGGCAGAAACGGCCTGCCCGCACCCGCCGTTCCGGGCTCCTTCGCCGCGGCGGTAGACCTGCCCGAACGGCCACGGGTGGGGGGGGGTGGGTAGGCGGGGGTGCCCGCGGCGGAGTCCTGGTCTTCCGCCCGCGCCCCGGCAAAGGGTGGCCCAGGTCTACCCGTCCGCCCCTCTGGCTCGGGGAGGACGGGTAGACCTGGACGCCGGCGCCGCGGCCGGGCCCCCGAGTCCCCGGCGGCCTCCAGGTCTACCGCGTGACACGGGCGGCAATTGGTAGACCTTGACTCTCCGGAAGCCCTTGAGGGAGCGGATTCGGAGGCCCAGGCCGGGGGGCGGTTCCGGAGACCCGGACGGAATCCCGGCCTCGCCCCGGTCAAACTCGACGTCCGGAAGTCGGCCTCCCCGGCTCGGGCACGCTCGCGGAGATTTCTAGGCACTCGCTTTTCAGAACGCATCAGAGAATCTCCGGAGCCTCCGGCCGGGGCGAGACCGCTCTCGCGGCCGCCTTCCCTGCCTCCCTGCCGGCGGGCGCCTCCGCCGGGGATCCGGGCGCGGGCCCGGTCCTCCTTTTTTCTCCTTCCACGATCGATGAGGTCCACGGG
>NC_072790.1:1435525-1463660 GCF_028583425.1 Eublepharis macularius | reverse complement strand
TGTACGTGTGCGGAGTGATGAAAATCTCTTCGGACAGGAACGAAATCCACTCCACATACATCAAAGAAGCTTCAAAGAACACACCAACACCCGCCCCCAACCCTGTTAGGAGGAAAACCTAATGCACCCTCTTATACTTTTGCTTGCACTTCCTTTTTCCTGTCTGCAGGTCCATCCTAAGCAATGGAATGACAAGGGTGTAACTCTGCTTTAAGACTGGATAAGCCACTGTTTATTTATAATAGGGGAAAATAAAATGTTTATTTACTTCATGTATAGCATACCTTTCTCCTCAGCGGGGACCCAAAATGGTTTCCATCCTTCTCATCTAGGGATCCCATTTCCCCAGTAGGGACAGGGGATGCCCCGCTTTCACCCTTCACTCCCCAACACCACTCACCTGGCTGGCAGGGGAGAAAGGCACGAGAACAGGCCTCCCAGGTGTGCTCCCAGGTCGGCGTGATGATATCACTCCTGGGAGTGACATCATTGCACCACCCCAAGAGCGCACATGCACTTTGCAATAAGGCCGTTCTGGGCAATTTGCAAAGTGTGCATGTGCTCCTGCACCCGTACAGTGACATCACTGGAAATGACATTCTTGCGCAGACGCTAGAGCGCATGCGCTGGGGCAACAAGAAAGGTAAGTGCCACGTCCCCAGCAGTGTTCCCTCTAAGCTTTGCAGTGTTGTGAGCTAAAAATCTACTTTGTGAGCCGAAACAACAACTTTTATTAAAGTTTTGAGTGCACCTCCTTTTAAAAAAAAATTACAATCCAATTGTTTTGATTACAAAAACAATTTAACAATAAAAGCCATTAGGTGAAAGGGCCACAAAAATCAGAGTATACTTCTGTATAAAAATGGGTATGTCCATGCAGATTACAAAGAGGTAGTTGTATTAGTCTGTTGCTACAAAATAAAGCAGACACGCAATGGCACCTTAAAGACTAGCACGTTTATTTCAAGATGAGCTTTTGTGTGTCAGTGCTTACTTCTCTAGCCTCCTGCGCCAAGGCCAAGTTAAATGATGCCTTCACCATGGTGGCGGCTGAGGCGCTACCTCCTCTCCTCCGCTCTCTGGGGCTGAGGGGATCCTAGCGATTTCAGGCTGCACAGGTCAGGCCAGACCCGATCACTCAGCTCTGCTCTGTTCCCCAGCTAGAGAGCCAGCAGTGGCTGGAGGCGCTCTCTGGCACTACCCTGGGGGCCAAACCAGCCACAGCCAGGAAGGGAGGAGAGAAGTGGGATGAGGCTCCATCCCTGCTCCATCCCTATAGGGCCCGCCTGCAGATGCTGGCTGACTGGGAGGGCGGGGCTGCCTGAGGGTTAGTTTCTGTGAGCTACATCTGAGAAGCTGTGAGCGGAGGAGTCAGAATCTGTGAGCAATTGCTCACGTGCTCACATTAGCGGGAACACTGGTCCCCAGCCTCCCACCAGGATGGTAAGTGGACCTGGCAACCCTATTCTCATCTGTTCAATTTAATCCCCACAACAACCCTCAGAGGTAGGCAAGGTTGAAGGTATGTGACTGGCCCAAGGCCACTCAGCGAGCTTCTATGGCAGAACGGGCCTCCAAATTATGGGCCTCCTAGATACTACTCTGATATTATAACCACTATATCAGGCTAAGACCAAACAACCGTTTCTTAAAATCCGTATAATTCCACCTTATAACAAGACTCAGCAGGAAGGAATTGGTGGCTGTCTTAAGATCTTGGAACACAGCAAAAAATGGTGATGTTACTAAGTTGTTTGGAACCTTGAGAGTCACGTTTTGCTCTGTCTCTTCTGAAAATTACCGTGGTTGCAAAGAGCTCCTTGTTAAGTCTTGCCTCCGTTCGACTCCCTGCTCTGTCTTTCTTCAACATTTTAAGTGTAAGCTTCCTATGGCAAGGTCCTGGCTTTTGCTTCTGTTATTATATGTGCCATGGATATCAGCAGTACAAATAATATAACATTTAATATTGTTATACAAATTATTATGATGTTTAATTCTGCCACATTGGGCCACACACCCCACCCCAGCAGAGAAATGAGTTTTAGTTTGGAAGTTTGGACTGTTCCAGAATCTTTAGACATGCAGATGCCTTGACTGGCTGCAGACAAAGGAAGGGCCTGTTGAGACTTTTTGCTAAAAGTTGACCCTTCCAGGTGTGTGTGTGGGGGTAGGGTTACCAACTCCAGGTTGGGAAATTCCTGGAGATTTGGGGGATTTGGGAGCCTGAGGAGGGCAGAGTTTACGGAGGGGAAGCTCCTCAGCTGGGTATAATGCCATAAAATCCACCTTTCAAGGCAGCTGGTTTCTCCAGTTGAAATTCCAGGAAATGTCCAGCCATCACCTGGAGGTTGTCAAAAGAGAATACAATACAGGAGGGACAAAATATAGTAGTTTCAAAGAACAAAATTTTAACCACTTATATCCATTTAGCTATACATTACACTCTAAAGCCAAACGTTCTCATATCAACACCAACTCTTATTGGGTGTTGCTCTTGGCGTGTTAGCAATGGAACTCAATAAGGTTTCTTGCCGCTGAGGAAGTTTGTTTGGACGAAGAACTTTAGAAAATTGCCGGCCTTGGTTCCGGGCTATACTTGGGACTGTGCTTTCCATCCTCCTGAATTGGAGTGTCTCAAGACCATCTATAAAAAGGAAGAAAATACGCACAACAAACATTCCATTGCCAAAGACTTACCTTTGCCATCACACCCCTATGTCCTCCCTCTGGGGACGTCAACTGGATTCACAGAGAAAATTTTGTTACAATTTCATGTGATGTAACTGTTCACAAGTTGATATGAGAACGTTTGGCTTTAGAGTGTAATGTATAGCTAAATGGATATAAGTGGTTAAAATTTTGTTCTTTGAAACTACTATATTTTGTCCTTCCTGTATTATATTCTCTTTTGACAGTGTCTTTTCATGGGGGAGCCAACTTTGTTTAGTCCATCACCTGGAGGTTGGCAACCCTAGTGTGGGGGTCACACAGAGCTTTGGAACTCTAAAATGACAGCAAAGATTTTTCCTATAGACATCAGGAAAAGCCTCTTTCACCTGCCCTGGAGTGTGAGCGAGATGATTAAATTCCCTGATGTAGAGGGAAAATTCTCTTTTGCTAATTGTATCTGTAGGAAGAAGCTGTGCACACTTGGCCACCTTACAGACAGCAGCCATTGGCATGTGGGGTGAGGGGGAGCTGCAGGCCTAAATCAGGACAACCAGGTATGACAACATTTCAGTAAACTGTAACTGAAGTTAAAGAACCTGCCTTAGGATAAGATGAAGTCAGGGCATGTGTAGAATAAGGAACCACGGAATTGCTTTTTCATGTTTCTTTTGAAATCTCTCGCTCAATGTATTGCTGTACTAGAAAGTAAGAGTGAGAACAGCTGAAGCTGCCTGCGCTCTGCTGACCAGGGAGGCTACTCCATCGAGGGCTGAGCTTTTCCACCTGCTCAGCCCTGCCCCCTGAGTGCTCTGGCCTTAAAGGAGCTGCTGCCGGGGACTGCTGCTGCTGAAGCTGCCTGCGCTCTGCTGACCAGGGAGGCTACTCCATCGAGGGGACTGCTGCTGAAGCTGCCTGCGCTCTACTGACCAGGGAGGCTACTCCATCGAGGGCTGAGCTTTTCCACCTGCTCAGCCCTGCCCCCTGAGTGCTCTGGCCTTAAAGGAGCTGCTGCCGGGGACTGCTGCTGCTGAAGCTGCCTGCGCTCTGCTGACCAGGGAGGCTACTCCATCGAGGGCTGAGCTTTTCCACCTGCTCAGCCCTGCCCCCTGAGTGCTCTTGCCTTAAAGGAGCTGCTGCCGGGGTCTGCTGCTGCTGAAGCTGCCTGCGCTCTACTGACCAGGGAGGCTACTCCATCGAGGGCTGAGCTTTTCCACCTGCTCAGCCCCGCCCCCTGGGTGCTCTGGCCTCAAAGGAGCTGCTGCCGGGGACTGCTGCTGCTGCTGAAGAACTGGTGCTGTTTATTGCTGCTTAGGATGTTTGTATGCTGTGATAAGGGGATGGATATGAGGAAGGCATCTGAGATAGGGCCAGGGATACCAGTCCTCTGGGGACGGGGGAGGTATGGCGGTGGGGCCTGGTTTAAAGGGAGAAGGTCACGGAGATGTGGAAAGGCTCAGTGCCCTTCTAACCTACGCCCCATCCCGAGGCACGCCGGTGTTGGAGCTAGGAAAAATCCTCCTTCGATACTGATGTTGTGCAATGCCAGGTCCATAAATAATAAGACCAGTATGCTGCATGATACTTTTATGGCAGCTAATATGGACCTGGTATGCGTGACCGAGACTTGGGTGAGGGAAGGAGAAACAGTTGCTCTTGGTGAGCTGACCCCCCCGGGTTATGCGGTCCTTCATCAGTCACGAACTGAGGGTCGGGGGTGAGGGGTGGCAATCCTTGTCCGGGAGGGTTTCTCCTTCAAGCCGCTTCCCGCCCTGAAAATCTCTGGCATTGATTGTGTGGGCCTGGTGTGGAATGCCGAGGAGAGTTTGGCTGTCTGCTTGGTGTACCGACCGCCCAGCGCACCAGCAGACGCCTTACCGCGCCTGCTAGAGGTGGTTGCTGGGTGGGCCTTGGAGTACCCCAGGTTGATGGTGCTGGGGGATTTCAATGCCCATGTAGATGATGCCACCTCGATACAGGCCACGGACCTGGTGTTAGCCATGGCAACACTGGGACTCTCCCAATTTGTATCGGCACCCACACATGAAGCAGGCCACACGCTAGATCTGATCTTCGGGATGGGATTGGATGTGGTTCTGGATAAAGTAGAGTTGGTGCCATGGTCAGACCACATGGTTGTGAAGGCCCGGCTGGGCGTGCCACCCCCCTCCTGCAAGGGCGGTGAGCAAATTTATGCTCGCCCGCGGAGACTTATGGACCCAATTGGGTTCCAGAATGCTCTGCGGGAACCAATGCTCCACGGTGGTTCATTAGATGAGCTAGTGGAGGGCTGGCAAGTCCGGCTCTCTGAGGCCATCGATGAAATCACCCCCCATCGTCCTCTTCGCTGCCGGAATCGCTGGGCTCCTTGGTATACAGAGGAGCTGCGGCAACAGAAACGGGAGCTAAGACGACTTGAG
Organism: Eublepharis macularius; assembly: GCF_028583425.1. Classification (NCBI taxonomy): domain Eukaryota; kingdom Metazoa; phylum Chordata; class Lepidosauria; order Squamata; family Eublepharidae; genus Eublepharis; species Eublepharis macularius. The sequence continues at coordinate 1,458,573 of NC_072790.1, read as the reverse complement.
CGCGTGTGGCGGCGATCTCGTGACGAGGAAGCAAGAACATCTTATAGGCTGTTTATGAAGTCCTATGAGATGGCGGTGAAAGCTGTGAAGAAAGAGTATTATGCAGCTTCCATCGCATCAGCTAGCTCTCGCCCAGCTAAATTATTTAATGTGGTCCGTTCATTGGTCTCCCAATCAGGTGGAGACCATCAAAAGTTGAATTTGGAGATAAGCTGTGAGGCTTTTGCGAGCTTTTTTACTGATAAGATCTTGCTTCTCCACCACGACTTACCAGCCCCAGTTGATACAGTAAATGAACTAGAGGCCCCTTGGCCGTCTTCGGGACCCATATTAGATCATTTCAGCCCTCTTTTCGGGGAAGAGGTGGACAGGATTCTGCATGTGGTACGGCCTACCACGTGCCCCTTGGACCCGTGCCCGTCATGGCTGGTGAAAGCCAGTGTTGACGGGCTTCGGGATTCCTTGGAGGCGATTATAAACCTGTCCTTGAGCTCTGGGGTTTTTCCCAAGGCACTGAAGGAAGCTGTGGTATGGCCTCTTCTGAAGAAATCATCATTAGATCCTGCTGACCTGCTCAATTACCGACCAGTTTCCAACCTTCCGTTTTTGGGGAAGGTGATTGAGCGGGCGGCAGAGAAGCAACTGCAGAATTTCCTGAAGGAGACCTCAGCCCTAGACCCCTTCCAGTCTGGTTTCCGCCCGGGACATGGGGTCGAGACATTGTTGGTCGCCCTCACAGACGATCTCCACAGACATCTGGATCAGGGCGGATCAGCACTGCTGATTTTGCTGGATCTGTCAGCAGCGTTTGATACGGTCGATCATGAGCTTTTGACCCACCGCCTTGCCGATGTGGGGATTCAGGGGACAGCACTGCAGTGGCTGGTCTCCTTTCTCCATGATCGGGGACAGAGGGTGGCGCTCGGGGAGAGGGTGTCATCTCGTAGGCCACTGGTTTGTGGTGTGCCACAGGGAGCGATACTCTCTCCATTATTATTTAATATCTATATGCGCCCCCTCGCCCAGCTGGTGCGGAGATTTGGGCTTGGGTGTCACCAATACGCGGATGACACCCAGCTTTATCTGTTGTTGGACGGGCAGCCTGGATCGGCCCCTGATGCCCTGGAGCGTGCTTTTGAGGCTGTGGCTGGTTGGTTGAGACAAAGTCGGCTGAAATTGAATCCCACGAAGACGGAGGTCCTGTATGTGGGTCGTGGGGAGATGGCTTTGGGACCTCGGCTTCCTACACTTGATGGGGCAGCACTTACACTGGCCCCGAGGGTTAGGAGCCTGGGGGTGATTCTGGATTCCTCCTTGAAGATGGAGGACCAGATCACTGCAGTTGCCAGGTCTTCCTTTTATTATCTTTGGCAGGCCAGGCAGCTTGCCCCTTATTTGTCTCCCCGTGACATGACTACAGTGGTCCAAGCAATGGTCACCTCTAGGTTGGATTACTGTAACGCGCTCTACGCTGGGCTTCCCATGGGCCTGATCCGGCGGTTACAGCTGGTACAGAATGCAGCAGCGCGGGTCATTGCTGGAGCACCGGTGTGGGAGCATATTACACCAGTGCTACGCCAGCTGCATTGGCTGCCAGTGGAGTACCGAATCAGGTTCAAGGTTTTGGTGTTAACCTACAAAGCCCTACGCGGACTGGGACCGATATATCTGAGGGACCGTCTCTCACCATATGAGCCCCGGAGGACTCTCCGCTCTGGCGGAAAACATCTTTTAAGTGTCCCTGGCCCTAGGGAGGCCCGCCTGGCGTCGACCAGGGCCAGGGCCTTTTCAGTCCTGGCCCCGACCTGGTGGAATGCTCTGTCTTGCGAGACAAGGGCCCGGCAAGATTTGCTTGCATTTCGCCTGGCCTGTAAGACAGAGCTATTCTGCCAGGCATATGGCTAACGCCGGGCAGTGCCCCCCCCTCCGTGAAGGGGGGGTTAAACCATCACCCCTATGCAAACACAGAGGCATGTATGAACCACTATGCAGCATGAATTGTTATATTTAATGTTTTTAAATGTATTATTTAATGTTTTTAAATGTTTTTAAACATGTTTGTATTTGTTATCCGCCCTGAGCCAGCGAAGGCGGGGAGGGCGGAATATAAATGTAATAAATTAAATTAAATTAAATTAACATTTTTTTTTCTTTTTTAAATAATGCTTTTTTCATTCCTGAATGCTGGTACCTGTTCTCTGTACCAAACAGACTTTGTTGGCAAATTGCTGATCCCAGGACCAAAGAGTTCCCGTGGTAACCAGTCCCTGGATAGGAGGAGATTCAAGTGCAAGGCACAGGGGAGTGGGGAGCCTTGTCCCTCCCCATGGGCAATTCCTACAAAAGTCACATGGTAGCAATGAGTAAAGGAAAGGAGGAGCCCCTTCCAAGAGTTGGGATTTCTGGGAGGGGGGGTGGCATGAGCCAGGCAGAGGCCACTGGTGTCCAGACATCTTGGAGGGCAAGATGCAACAGTGCCTGCAAGTCAGTGACCTGTTCCAGCACACCCCCTAAGGCCTTTGGTGATGACAAATAAAATTGTACTTAAAAACAACAGTGTAGAGAAGATCCTACCATGGTTGCCAGCTCCAAGTTGGGAAATTCCAGGCAATTGAGGGGAATGCCCAGAGAAGACAGAGTTTGGAAAATAGAAGAGAGCTCAGCAGAACTCTCCAAAGCTACCATTTCCTCCAGGGGAACACATCTCTGTAGCATGAAGCTAAGTTGTAATTCCAGAACCCATCTGGAGGTTGGCAACCCTGGCTGCTAGCAAAGAATTATTTCAGTAATGCAGTTTTTCCCATGTGGGGGCAGTGGCGTGTACAAGAATATTGTTGGCAATATTCAGTATCATATAAATCTGCCTTATCAGCCCACGGAAAGGGAAGAGCTAGTCAGCATTTCAGGCTCTATTACGCTATCAGCCGGCAGTTATAAAACATGTCTTTTGCAAATACAAGGCCAGCATGTTTCCTCAGCTCTGTTTTTGCTAGAATGAAGAGGTTTGGCATCCAGCCTCGTTCTCAGCCCCTGACATGAGGCAGCAGTAGATCACCCGCCTTGGAGATGGCTGAGACCAGTCCATTTTTTTTAAAAAAGGCACTTGATTCAATGGGTACTTTTGGAATTTTGAAAAAAGGTACCTGATGCCACCACAAAATGGCAACCACTGTATAAGGTACCAAGCCAAGCATCCTGCTACAACTGAGACTGTTTCTAAATTTAAAAAAAACCCGCAGACACAAAGCTAAAACCTGGCATGATACAGCAGTTAGTAATGAAACAGGATCAAGGAGACCCATGTTTGAATCCTTGCTCTGCCATGGAAATTCACTGGGTGACTTTAGGCCAATTATATATTCTCTCAGCCTAACCTACCTAACAGGGTTGCTGCGAAGAAGAGTAGTAAATGCTGTTGTAAGCGGTTTTGTATCCCCACGGGCTATTGTACTAGTAATGTGGGTTTCCTGAAAAATATTAATTGGAAAATATCCAATGTTCTGAAGAAGTCATCTGATTAAGCATGCTTATTTTAACACCATTTCTGAAGTATCCTGTTATTTTGATGTTCCCCAAAGCAACATATTTAAACTGAAATGTCTTCACCACCTGTACAGGTAGGCCAGCTTCAAGCTTTCATGTAAGAATGCAATCCTCCAACTAACCCCAAAATAGCAGTCCACTGGCGCCTTAAAGACTTACAAAATTTACTCCAGCATACGTTTCATAAGTCGGGTTTCATCAGATATCTAGAACATACATCCATAATGATATATTTATACACACTTTATGCATCTGATAACACAAGCTCCAACTTGCAAAAACTTATGCTGGTATAAATGCTGCTAGTCTTTAAGGTGTCACTGGACAGTTATTTTAATTTGCTGCAGTGGACTAACAAAGCTACTCCTAGAATCCTGCCTCCATGCTTTGCTACCTTCCAGGATAGATTATCACGATGAGAGATGGGCATGAACCAGGGGAAAACCGAACCATGCGGTTCGCAGTTCCTCAAATTTCACGAACCACGAATTTTCAGGAACCTGCCCCTGGTTCATGAAGCAATTCGTTTGGTTCGTGAAAATGTCACATCCAGGTCATAAAAGCATCACTTTCGGGACAGCAGAAGGTCACTTCTGGGCCAGCAGAAGTTCACTTCCGGGTCAGCAGAAGGTCTGCAGGAAGTCCATCCCCTGTTGCCTAGGAAACTGATTGATTGGCACCAGGCTGTCTGCAGTCACAAACCAAAAAACGAACCAAACAAACCAGCCTAAAAGTTCGTGGCAGTTCATCAGAAATGGGATCTGACAAACCGTGGTTTGCAAACCATGAATCAGCCTGGTTCATGCTTAATTTTGGTTCGCTTTTCGGTTTGTGCCCATCTCTAATCATGCATTATACATTGGACCTGAGTTTGACAAACGTTGCAAAACTCTCCCAAGGTAAGAATATAGCAGCCAGTTTACCAACTGGGACCTCCAAGATGGATTCGTATGTTGCCAGTACTTATTTACTTAGAGTTTGTTGCCTTTTTTTTACATCCTTAAGCAGCCTAGATGGACCATCTCCTCCCATATGAACTTGCCTATGTCTAAAAATATTTTTATTGAATTGTGGCTCCAACTGCCTCTCTACTTTCTGAAGTAGGTTACTGGCTGCTGAGGTCAGGGCCTTTTCCAACATTCTTCCAATGAATATTCTGTGTTATTTTGGGGACAATTTAAACACTTTAATGCTTTATCAGCATTGAAATTTGTGTATTTAATCTCAGCTACTAGAGCCATTTAGCTTTATTTTTACTTTTTATTACAAATAGTTAAGCTATGAGACCTATATTTGACGGAAAAACAGGATTATATCTTTTAAAGAAATTATGCTGGTCCCTCAGGAAGCCTTTTCTTGCCCTTTATTTCTTTTGAATTTTTACAATATTAAGAATTGCTTTTTAAAGTTTACAGCAACTCAGCACCTTCTTCCAGATGTCAAGACCTTAAAAAACAGAATTGGATTTGGGCATTTTGATTAAGATCTGCCAGACTGTACCCAAAGTCTTCCTGGAGAGGAGAAACAAGCCACAGAAACCTGAACATTTTCCTTTGTTTTGAGAGGGAGTTCTGTGACATGCAGGGCTGGCTGTGTTCAAAGCTGCTTTCTGAGGGGCTGTCAAAAGGCAGGCGATTCACCTTTGTTCTGGCAGATATGCAGCTAGAAATAAATATTCATTCGATTCCAACATCAAACATTTCAGGGTACAACAGTGTCACCCAGTGGACAACCCTCAAAATTACTTATCCTAAAAAAAAAAAAAGGGCAAACACCCAAACTATAGCCTGGCCAATTTAACACACTCCCGTAACACTAGCAAGATCCAATACACATAACAAAACAAGCATTTCCGATCAATAAAACATTTCTACAGTAAGTCCAAAAATAAGGCAAAGAAATGTATCCCCCCTGGAAACCAAAACAAGAGCAGGGCCAGTGATAGATGATAGCAGTTAAGTGATGTGTCTGTAAGTAAAAATGCTCCACACACACAACCGAACAGCAATTCTTGTAAAGCAGATCACAGCAACATTATCCATATAAGGTAGATGGGAAGAGGGCATGCCTAGCAAGAATGGTATGTTGAAGGGGTTCGTGGCCAATGTGAGATTAGTACCAGGGATCTCCTGAGGTACAATTCAGTCTCTTGGGATCACAGGAGACCTGCAATTCCAGTAGGTTTATTTTTAAAACTACATTAGCAGCCCCCTTTTTCTGACTGGAGAACTGGAGCTTAACTCTTTCCTCCTGCGCCTCCCCTCCAATTTATATCACACACCCAAAGCTACAATTACCTCAGCAGGGCAAACTCTGAAACAACAAGAGGGGTGGGACAGTGGAATAGGATTATGCAGAGGGGTAGAGATTAATGGCTTGGGGGGGAATCATTCCCTTTTTTCCATGAGGATTTTCCGCAGTTTTTCCCAATGAAAAAAATGGAAACATTTGGGAGAAACACTGGGGGGGAAAACTCCTGCGAAATAATCTTTTAAAATGAGTAAAATGCTTCCTAAGGCAAGTATTTTCAAGCTATATATTCTGAGTGTGAAAACTTCTTAAGGTCTATTTTCAATTTTTCCCTGTTTTAAAAAAGGGGAAAATTGGGGGAGTTTTGAAAATCGCCTATAAAATATTTTCATTTTGAGTGAAAAAACTTCGGCTTACAAAGCATTTCACTCATTCAAAAAGTGCGCGATGAAAAAAATGTGAAGGCTTTCTCAATTTTTCCAGTTGAAAATTTTAGTACATTTTTAAAGAAAAACGTATACTGTAGACTTATGCAACAATAACTTCATCTTCGTTCTTCTGTGCCTCCACACATGGGTACTGCGCACGCGCAGGCCAGCCGCCGGAAGATTCTTCACCGCTTTCCTAGCTCCGAAGGGGCCGTTTGCCGCGCGCCTCAGCAACCGTTTCCCACCCAAACGGTCACATGCTCCTCCAGCGGCCAACGGCCCCTTCCCTCAGTTCTCTTCTTGCCGCCGCTTGAGGAGAACGTTCGCTTGTAGCTCCGTGCTTGTTTGTGTCTTTGGATTGCTTTTTCGTGACTTGACTTGGATTCTGGATTTGACTTCTCTTCTGCTTAGTGATTTGGACGGACTGATCTTGGTAGAGTATTTGACCCGGACTGTGTTTGACTTCGCTTTTTGGTTTGCCCCTCGGAATGGCTTCTACAGCCCTGTTTAAGCACTGTGCCCAGTGCCGTGCTAAAATGGCCCAAACGGATGGGCATAGCCTTTGCCTGCTTTGCCTGGGGGAGGAACATATAGTCCCCACTTGCAAGGTCTGCCAGGGGTTCACGCATAAAGCCAGGCAGGAGCGGTCCGCCCGCCTCAAGGCTTCACTGTGGCAGCGGGTCTTGGACGCCCCTGGGCCCTCCAAGGCGGAGAAGCCGGGGGCCGCGGAGAAGGCTGGCCGAACCCCCACCCATGCCGGGGGCCGGTCTCGAGCGGGCTCTGTGGCCTCTTCCAAATCAGTAGCTACATCCCGCCCGGCGGGCAAGCCGGCGTCAAGGGCAAGCTTGGTGGCGAAGTCGTCGAAGTCTCCGCTTAAGTCGGCGTCGGTGAGGTCGGAACCGGGGAGGTCGGCTCCGAGGCCGGAACTGAGCGGGTCGGATCCGATAAGGTCAGCCCCGGCGTCAATCGAAGGGCCTGCGACAGTCCCGGGACCGGAGGCTGCGCGGAAGGCATCGACCAAGAGGGCGTCGGTTCCAAAAGCTTCCTCCGAGTCGGTTCCGAAGAAGAAGGCTAAGAAGTCCAAGCATCGCTCTCGGTCCCCTCGGCGCCGGTCTACGGAAGAGGTGGTCCTGGTGTCTCCACCTACGCCATCACCTCACCTGGACTCCCCTGACCGTCCCCTCCTTGAGGAAGAGGTGCCGGATCCGGGGGCCTATGTGGTCCTGTCGAGCGGACGGCGTTCGCCAACACCGGAATCGATCCTGGCTCCGCGTCGTCGGATCCGAGAGGCGACTAGGGATCCGTCGCCTGCACAGTCTGTCCGTAGCCAGCGGTGTTGGTCCGAGGGGAGTGTCGGATCCGAGCGGGTCGGATCCGAGTGGTCCGTGGCTCACGTCACCAGCAGGCTTCAGGTCTACCGGAGGCCTATCGGTGCCTGTGGAAAGGGGCTCCACCTGGCTTCAGGTCATCGGATCCGGGGCCGTCGTCATCTGGCCATCGTGAGTGGTTGCCTCCACCCTTCCCAGAAGGGGAAGTGTCAGCACCAGCGTCTGATGAGGATGACGAGGATGCAGGGTCCGGCTACCGCTCTGAGTCGTTCTCCGAGCCATCCCCGGACGACAATGTTGGCCCTTCCACCAGCTCTCCCTTCGAGGACCTGCGGATTTATGCAGACCAAATGGCCCGCATGTCCAAGGCCTTGGAGATTGACGTGTCTTCTGTGGTCCCGAGGACGAAGGACAAGTTGTTGTGCAGAATCTATGGGGAGAACCCGGCTACAGTAGGTTTTCCTATGTTGGAGGCCTTGGAGGAGATCATTGACAAGGTCTGGAAGTCACCATCTGACCTGCCTGCCACGTCCAAACGCATCGAACAGATGTATAAGATCAAACAGGGGACGTGGCAGTCTCTCATCAAGCACCCTCCACCGTCATCCCTGATAGCCGAGGAGATTCAGCACAAGAGGTCGGGGTCCTCCTCCGTCCCGCCAGATAAGGAGGGAAAGAAGATGGACGCACTGGGTAGGCGTCAGTACTCGGTTGCTGCTTTAGCCCTCCGGATAGCCAACTATCAAACGATCATGGCGGGCTATCAGCTCTACCTCTGGGAGAAGCTGGCGAACTATGTCACTGACCTCCCTGCTGACAAGAAGGCGGTGGTGTCGTTGCTGCAGATGGAGGCAGTACGATTGTCAAAGCAACAGATGAATGCCGGGAGTCATGCGGCTGACACGGCTGCTCGGGGTATGGCGTCAGCGGTGCTTCTGAGGAGGCACTCGTGGTTGCGGTCGACTGCCCTCCCGCAGGAGGTGAAGGCCAAGATCGAACGTCTGCCCTTCGAGGGTGACTCCCTCTTCTCCACCACCACCGACGAGGCGCTTAAAAAGAAGAAGGAGGACCGGCAGACGGCACGCTCCCTGGGGGTCACCCCGACGGACAGGTCCACGTTCAAGCCTCGGTACTCGTCGAGGTATAACCCCTACCAGTACCGCAGCAGATATCAACCCCGTCCATACTATCAGCAGTACCCTCCCTCGCAGCGCCAGTACACACCAGCGCAACACCAGGGCAGGAGGCGTAGGCCGTTCAAGCCCCGCTCGTCTCAACCTCCGCCCCAGCAAAAAGATCCGCAAGGGGCTGGAAGGCAGTTCTGAAGGCCCGGCCCTGCGGCAGCCCTGAACTTTTCGGACAGACTCAGACCTCTCTTGTCTGAATGGGAGTCAATAACATCTGACTCATGGGTCTTAACGATTGTTGATAAGGGGTACGGGCTGGAATTCACTGAACTGCCGATGTGTACTTCACCGCTGAGTGCGGTGAATAATACCTTGGTTGAGCTGGAGGATGAAATTAGGTCCCTCTTGGCTAAGGGTGCTGTGGAAGAGGTGCCCTTTGTGGAGTCTGAGAAGGGTTTCTTTTCCCGGTTCTTCCTGGTCCCTAAGAAGGATGGGGGTCTACGTCCAATTTTGGATCTTAGGGGCCTAAATGCCTTTTTAAGGGTGACCAAGTTTAAGATGATCACACTGCCTGCTGTAATTGCCCTTTTGAAGAGGGGGGATTGGTTCGCTGTCCTGGATTTAAAGGACGCTTATTTCCACGTGGGGATCTTGGAGGAGCACAGGAGATTTCTGTGCTTCGTTTACAAGCAGTGGGTATTCCGTTACAAGGTTCTCCTCTTCGGCCTTTCCACAGCCCCACGTGTGTTTACTAAGTGCGTGGCTCCTGTGGTTTCCTTTCTTCGAGAGCAGGGCTGTACCATCTACCCCTATCTCGATGATTGGCTTATAACAGCGGGCTCGGAGGTTAAGCTGCTGCAAGATGTGGCATTGGTGCTAGACACTTGCGAACGCTTGGGCCTCCTGGTTAACTTTGAAAAATCTAAGCTGACACCTAGCCGTGTTGTGCCTTATATTGGGGCAGTGTTCGACTCATTGGAGGCCAAGGCTTTATTGCCTCCAGAGCGGGCACGTTCCTTGAAGGGCCTGGTGTCCTTGTTTAAACGAAATCGTTTTCAGCCAGTGCGCATGATTCAATGCTTGCTAGGGCATATGGCTGCTGCCACCCCGGTGGTCCCTTTTGCGAGGCTGCAGATGCGCCCGCTCCAGAATTGGTTTGTGAGGAGATACAATGCTTTACAGCATCCTCCGACTGCTAAATTCTCTGTCCCCAGAGCCGTTATATCCTCTCTTGACTGGTGGTTGTCGGATATTAATTTGTTTAAAGGGACCCCATTTGGTTTCCATCATCCCGAGTTCTCCGTGACCACGGATGCCTCTCTGCAAGGGTGGGGGGCTTTCTGTGGGGAGCTATGTGTTCAGGATGTGTGGTCTGAGAGAGAAAGGGGTCTCCATATTAATGTGCTTGAACTGAGGGCTGTTCGTTTTGCACTTATGTCATTCACAGCGATCTTGCGGAACCATCAGGTGCTGGTGCAGACGGACAACACTACCGCCATGTATTACCTGAACCAGCAGGGCGGCACGGTGTCCATGATCCTCTGCAGGGAGGCCACGCTCATTTGGGAATGGGCAATCAGGAATGGGGTGACGCTTCGCGCCATTCATGTGGCTGGGTCGGACAATGTGCAGGCGGACACCCTCAGCAGGGTGCACATGCTGAATCACGAGTGGGGGCTCAACGCAAAGTACGTTGGGCCGATCTTTCGGAAATGGGGTCGCCCGAGCATAGACGTGTTCACGACATCGGCGAACACCAAGGCCGAGATTTTTTGTTCTCGGGCAGGGAGCGATCCCCTCTCTATTGGGGATGCCTTCCAATTTACTTGGGCCCGGGGACTACATTACATGTTTCCGCCTTTCCCTCTCATACCCAGAGTGCTATGCAAGGTGGAAAGGGAAAACACGGACTGCATCTTAGTGGCTCCGTTCTGGCCACGGCAGCTCTGGTTCCCGAAGCTGCTGGAGATGTCCGGCCATGCTTATGTGGCCCTTCCGCCCCGGCGGGATCTCCTCCTGCACGGGAAGCTCTTCCACCACGAGCCCAGGAAACTACACCTGACCGCTTGGCGGATTCGACCCCGTCCCTAGGCTTCTCTGAGCCAGTCGAGAGGGTCCTATTGAACGCTAGGAAGCCCTCCACCCGGCGTACCTACAAGTCGAAGTGGAGTAGGTTTGAGGCTTGGGCCGCCTCTAGGAAGGTAGAGCCTCTGTGCAGCCCCTTGGGGATGGTCCTGGACTATCTTTGTGAACTGAAGGACCGGGGCCTTAGTGTGGCGTCTCTGAAGGTGCACCTTGCGGCCATCTCTGCGTTCCACGACCGGGTGGATGGCTGCACGGTTTTCTCTCACCTTCGGTCCCGCCAGTTTTTGAAGGGGATGCTTAATCTTTACCCGCCTGTGTCACCCCCTGTGCCCCAGTGGTCTCTCTCCCTGGTCCTGGCTAGGTTGATGTTGCCCCCCTTTGAGCCTTTGGCTACATGCCCTCTGGACTTGCTCTCCTACAAGGTGGCATTCCTCGTGGCGATCACTTCTGCCAGACGGGTCAGCGAACTGGCTGCTCTTAGGGCGGACCCCCCGTTCCTTCGCTTTCATGCGAATAAGGTGGTCTTGCGACCGTGTCTTTCGTTCCTGCCCAAGGTGGTGTCAACCTTCCACCTTTCACAGGAGATTTCTCTGCCTGTATTTTTCCCTGAAGCTTCTACTAAAGGGGAAAAGGCCCTCCACAGTTTGGATCTGCGGAGGGCACTGGCTTTTTATTTGGAAAGGACAAGGGTGTTCAGGGACAGTCCCTACCTTTCTGTGTGTTTTGGGGCAAAGGATAAGGGTCGCAGGACGTCTGCTCAGACGGTGTCCCGTTGGATTGTGACAGCCATTGTAAGGGCCTACGCCACGGCTAAGGTGGACTGTCCTTTGGGTGTCAGGGCTCACTCCACACGGTCCCAGGCGGCATCTTCGGCACTGCTCAGGGGTGTACCTTTAGCTAATATTTGTAGGGCTGCAACTTGGTCGTCCGCTGATACCTTTGTACGACATTACGCTGTTGATGTAAATGCCAATGAGGATGTGGCTGTAGCTAGGGCCGTCCTCCACTCCTTGTTTCCCTAGGAGTATGCTGATTAATCTGCTCTGATGGGGAAGGCGGAGTCTCTGTATGTAGTGTATATATATATGTATATCTATATGTACTTGTTAGATGTTGTGGGGTTGGTATGTTTCCACATGTATATGTGTGTATATATTGTTGCTCTTTTTCCCTGCTGTATAATAAAATTGAGTTGGATTTCACCCCACCTTCCTTATTGTGTGAAGCTTGGTACTCTCCCATGTGTGGAGGCACAGAAGAACGAAGATGAAGACAGGGTTAACATACCTGTAACTTATGTTCATCGAGTTCTTCTGTGCCGACACACAACCCTCCCTCCTGCCCCGCTGTGAACTCCAACGCAGATTGCTGTACTTTTGGGCTATAGTTCTAGTTGCTTAGTCGGAGTTATGGCTTTGTGTATTGGATGAGCGGCGGCAAGGGAGAACTGAGGGAAGGGGCCGTTGGCCGCTGGAGGAGCATGTGACCGTTTGGGCGGGAAACGGTTGCTGAGGCGCGCGGCAAACGGCCCCTTCGGAGCTAGGAAAGCGGTGAAGAATCTTCCGGCGGCTGGCCTGCGCGTGCGCAGTACCCATGTGTGTCGGCACAGAACTCGATGAACGTAAGTTACAGGTATGTTAACCCTGTCTTCTTTGTTTCAAAGTAACTAATTTAGCCAACAATTCATATGCTGTGTATAATATATTATTAGAGTTCAGTTCAGTACTTCCAGTGTACTGAAAAGCTTTACAATATAGTATAAAGTTCAGCTTAATATCTAAACATGTTGGCAATCCTACTTGTTGTGATTCTATGAGTTTCTCTCAGAATATTTTTTCGTTTACTCCAGAAATTGTAAATCTTCAACTTTTATTTCTCTCTCCTTCCTCTCAGATAGCAAAAATTAAAGATACGTATGTCATGGTAGCATAGGTGCAGCAGTTTGCAACTTTCTCAAGTATTAAGGCATTTATACTTTGAAATTCCATAAAGATGCTGTCAATAGTTCAATTTTAAATACTAATTAAGTCATAAAGGATGCATTTCACATTAAAAGAATTTTAGGAATAATAGGAAAGTATAGCATATATTTCAAATTCTCCCAGAGTTTTTTCCAAAACAATTTTTTTTGCCTAGGGTTTCAAAATTTCTAGAAATGTTACATCTCTAGAAGAGAGGAAATTGCAAGTCACTCTCTCCTTCAACAAAAGCACCAACTATGAGCTACTGAAAGTCTTTGCATGCAGTTTCCAGTTCCCTTGGGTAGGGGCTGAGTCAATGGTAGAGCCTCTGCTGGACATGCAGTTCTCCAGTTATAAAGATCAGATAGTCAGGGATGTTGAAGATCCCTACCCGAGACCCCTGTAGAGCCAGTCTGAGTAGACAAGGCTGCCTTTGATGGACTAATAGTGTGATTCAGTATAAGGCAGATTCATGCATTCCATGATTGCCTAACATGTTCTGCATTAAGATTCATATTTGCTCTAAGCTCATTCTTAGGGACTGGAGTGGTAGGAAGACAAAGATGGACCAATGGGCACCCCTGGAGAAGAGATTGGCCTCCAGAGAAGTAGGAGGCTTCTTACCTTGACACGGCCAACCAGGCCACCTGGATCCATGCTATGGTAACATCAAAACTTGACTATTGTAATGCACTATACATTGGTCTCCCATCTAAGTTAACTAGGAGGCTCCAGTTGATGCAAAATGCATCAACTGTTAGCAGGAGTGAGTAGGAGCATGAACATCATTCCCATCCTACAGTGACTCCATTGGCTACCTATCAGTTACCATGCTCAATTCAAGGTATTGGTTATTACGTACAAAACTCTTCATGGCTCTGGCCCAGCAAACCTATGGGACCACAAACCTCCCTATGTCCCTCCACGGCAGCTTCGCTCATCAGAAAACAGGGTTAACATACCTGTAACTTATGTTCATCGAGTTCTTCTGTGCTGACACACATGGGACTGCGCAGGCGCAGGCCAGCCACCGGAAGATTTTTCATCGCTTTCCTCAGCTCCGAAGGGGCCGTTGGGCGCGCGCCTCAGCGACCGTTTCCCGCCCAAACGGTCACGTGTCCAACGGCGACCAACGGCCCCTTCCCTCAGTTCATCCTTGCCGCCGCTATCCCACACACAAATTTAATTCTCATTGTAATAATTCTTAATAACACTTTCTTTCTTTTCTTTTTTTTTTGTAGTAGGAGTTCACAGCAGGGCAGGAGGGAGGGATGTGTGTCAGCACAGAAGAACTCGATGAACATAAGTTACAGGTATGTTAACCCTGTTTTCATCTTCGTTCTTCTGTGCCTCCACACATGGGAGAGTACCAAGCTTCACACAATAAGGAAGGTGGGGTGAAATCCAACTCAATTTTATTATGTACCAAAAATATTAGCACAAGATAACTTGTTCAAGAAACATTAGAGTTGTTCAATAAACTATATACGTATATACACATACAGAGTTTCAGTCTCCATCATTGGAGCAAAGCATTCAAGTGTACTGTTATGCAAACAAGGAGTGAAGGACTGCCTTGGCCACAGCAACATCTTGCTCTGCATTAACATCCATAGCATGTTTCACAAACATGTCAGCAGACGACCACGTAGCCGCTTTGCAGATGTTGACAAGCGGTACACCCTTGACAAGCGCTGACGAAGCTGCCTGAGAGCGTGTGGAGTGGGCACTGACCCCCAGTGGACAATCCACCCCAGCCAGAGCATAGGCCTTAGAAATGGCCGACACTATCCATCGAGACACTGTTTGGGACGATGCCTTATGACCCTTGTCCTTACTTCCAAAGCAGACAAAAAGATGGGGACTGCTACGGAAGTCCTTAGTCCTGTCCAAATAAAAGGCTAAGGCCCTCCTCAAATCTAAGGTGTGAAGGGCATTTTCCCCTTTAGAAGATGCATTCGGAAAGAACACAGGCAACGTGATCTCCTGCGACAGGTGGAAGGTGGACACCATCTTGGGCAGAAACTTAAGGCACGGCCGCAGGACCACCCTATTCTTATGGAAAAGAAGAAATGGGGGGTCAGCCCTGAGTGCTGCTAACTCGCTAACCCTTCTAGCAGATGTTACAGCCACCAGAAACGCTACTTTGTAAGACAGTAAGTCCAAAGTGCATGTAGCTAACGGTTCGAAGGGAGGCAGCATCAACCTAGATAGTACTAGGGAGAGAGACCATTGAGGCACTGGTGGTGACACAGGCGGGTAAAGATTAAACATCCCCTTTAAAAACTGACGAGATTTATGGTGTGAGAACACTGTACTACCGTCAACCTGCTCGTGAAATGCGGAAATAGCCGCAAGATGTACCTTTAGGGAGGTAACCCTAAGCCCTTGGTCTTTCAAATGACATAAATAGTCAAAGACGAACCCTAAGGGGCTACTAACAGGCACCACGTTCTTTGAAACTGCCCAAGCCTCAAACCTAAGCCACTTAGCTTTGTAAGCCTGTCTAGAGGAGAGTTTCCTTGCATTTAGCATGACTTTCTCCACTTGCTCAGAATAAGTTACAGGCGGGGTAGAATCCGCCAGACAGACAGGTGCAACTTCCTGGGCTCGTGGTGGAACAAGCTCCCGTTCAGCAGAAGATCCTGCCGGGGAGGCAGACTCACATATGTCCGATTGGACATCTGCAACAGTTTGGGGAACCACACTTGTCTTGGCCAGAAGGGTGCTACCAGAATGCAATCTGCATTGTCCTTCTCTATTTTGCACAACACCCTTGGTATCAGCGGGAAAACAGGGTTAACATACCTGTAACTTATGTTCATCGAGTTCTTCTGTGCTGACACACATGGGACTGCGCAGGCGCAGGCCAGCCGCCGGAGAATTTTCTAGAGCTTCCATGGCTCCGAAGGGGCCGTTTGTCGCGCGCCTCAGCGACCGTTTTCCCGCCCAAATGGTCACGTGATCCTCCAGCGACCAACGGCCCCTTCCCTCAGTTCTCCTTTGCCGCCGCTTGACCAACACACTTCAGCCATAACACCTTAAAAACACCAATTTCCGTTACAGCCATCACATTATTGTGCATTGGAGTTCACAGCGGGGTAGGAGGGAGGGTTGTGTGTCAGCACAGAAGAACTCGATGAACATAAGTTACAGGTATGTTAACCCTGTTTTCATCTTCGTTCTTCTGTGCCTCCACACATGGGAGTGTACCAAGCTTCACACAATAAGGAAGGCGGGGGTGAAGTCCAACACAATTTTATTGAACAAACAAGAACAACAATAAATAGATATGCATATATACATCTATGTAAAAAACTGTGTAAGGACACATAAATACTCAATATTTACATATATACACACCCCCAGGTACATATATACACACTTTCACTCAAGGGTACCCAGCAGGTACGCCAAGAAAGTCATTCCAAAACTCCCTTAGGAAAAAAGGGAGTGTAAGACAGCCTTGGCCACAGATACATCCTGCTCCGCATTGACATCAACGGCGTAATGCCTGACAAAGGTGTCTGCAGAGGACCATGTGGCTGCTTTACAAATGTTAACCAGGGGCACCCCCCTGAGGAGTGCCGAAGAGGATGCTTGGGACCGCGTGGAGTGGGCTCTGACATGAAGCGGGCAAGCCACCCCTGCCAGGGAATAGGCCTTGCTAATGGCCGTCACAATCCACCTAGACAGGGTCTGTGAGGAAGCCCTGTTACCCTTGTCCTTGGCCCCAAAACATACAAACAGGTGAGGACAGGAGCGGAATTCCTTCGTCCTATCCAGGTAATAGGCTAGGGCCCTCTTCAAGTCTAGGGAATGAAGGGCCTTTTCCCCCTTAGAGGAAGGTTGAGGAAAGAATGCAGGCAGTGAGATATCCTGCGAGAGGTGGAAGGCGGACACCACCTTGGGCAGGAACCCGAGGCAGGGACGCAGGACCACCTTGTTGGGATGAAACACAAGAAAGGGAGGGTCAGACCGCAGTGCAGACAGCTCACTGACCCTTCTGGCCGATGTGACGGCCACCAAGAATGCTACCTTGTAGGACAGCATATCCAAGGGGCATGTAGCCATAGGTTCAAATGGAGGCAACATGAGACGTGAGAGCACCAAGGACAGCGACCACTGAGGCACTGGCGCCGACACAGGTGGGTAAAGATTGTACATGCCCTTAAGGAACTGGCGGGATTGTGGGTGAGAAAACACCGTAGCACCCTCAACTCGGGCGTGAGCAGCTGATATCGCTGCCAAGTGTACCTTGAGGGAGGACACCTTCAAGCCCAGGCCACGCAAGTGGCACAAATACTCGAATACAACCCCCAAGGGACTGCTGTCAGGCACCACTCCTCTGGCAAGTGCCCAGAGCTCAAACCTGCGCCACTTGGCCGCATAAGCGCGCCTAGTGGATGGCCGACGGGCATTCAGGAGGACCCTCTGTACCTCGTCAGTAAAGCCTACAGGGGAGGAACGATCCGCCAAGCCGTTAGGTGCAGCTTCCTGGGATCGTGGTGGACTAGGCTCCCGTTTAGGAGAAGGTCTTGCCGAGGGGGCAGACTCACATATGTCCGTTGGGACATCCGCAGGAGCTTCGGGAACCAAACCTGCCGTGGCCAGAAGGGGGCCACTAGGATGCAGTCCGTCCCGTCCTCCTCTATCTTGCACAGGACCCTGGGAATCAAGGGGAACGGAGGAAACATGTAGTGCAAGCCCTGCGTCCACGTAAACTGGAAGGCATCCCCAATAGAGAGGGGGTCGCTCCCTGCCCTGGAACAGAACGTGTGGGCCTTGGTGGTCGCCGCAGTGGCGAACACGTCTATCACCGGATGACCCCACATCTGGAAGATAAGCCCAATGCACTCTCCGTTCAGTTCCCACTCGTGGTCTAGTAAAGGGACCCTGCTGAGGGCATCTGCCCGGGCATTGTCTGACCCAGCCACGTGTATAGCACGGAGCGACACGCCGTTCTTGATAGCCCACTGCCAAGTGAGTGTGGCTTCCCGGCACAGGGCCATGGACACTGTGCCCCCCTGCTGATTCACGTAGTACATGGCAGTCGTGTTGTCCGTCTGCACCAAGACCTGACGATTTTTCAGCAGTGCTGTAAGAGACACAAGTGCGAAACGAATGGCCCTTAGTTCAAGCACATTGATATGGAGGGTCTTTTCCCTGTCAGACCAGACATCTTGCACAGACACATCACCACAGTAAGCCCCCCATCCCAACAGAGAGGCATCAGTGGTAACCGTGATGTCATGGTGTTGATACCCAAAAGGGGTCCCTCTAAACAAGTTGTCATCAGACAGCCACCAGTCCAAGGAGGAGAGGATGACCCTTGGGACAGAGAATTTGAGGGACGGAGGGTGTAGCAGAGCATCGTACCTCCGCACAAACCAGTTCTGGAGCGGGCGCATACGCAGCCTAGCAAAAGGCACCACAGAGGTGGCCGCTGCCATATGCCCTAGTAAGCACTGGATAGTGCGCACAGACTGGAACCGGTTCCTTTTAAACATGGACACTAGGCCCCGTAGGGACCGAGCCCTCTCCAAGGGGAGCAGGGCCTTACCCTCCACAGAGTCTAAGAGTGCGCCAATGTAGGACACCTTGCAGCTGGGCACCAGTTTGGATTTCTCCAAGTTCACCAGGAGCCCCAGGCGTTGGCAAGTGCTAAGTACCAAGCCAATGTCCTGCACCAGCCTAGACTCCGATTCAGCCACGATGAGCCAGTCATCGAGGTACGGAAAGATGGTACAGCCTTCTTCCCGTAGGAAGGAAACCACAGGGGCCACACATTTAGTGAACACTCGTGGGGCAGTGGACAGGCCAAAGGGGAGCACCTTATACCGGAAAACCCTTTGCCGGTAAACAAAGCTCAGGTATTTCCTGTGCTCCTTCCGTATGCCCACGTGAAAGTATGCGTCCTTTAAGTCAAGAACCGCAAACCAATCTCCCTGTTTCAGCAAGGCGATCACAGCCGCCAACGTAACCATTTTGAATTTGGTCACCTTGAGGTAGGCATTAAGGCCCCTCAGATCTAAAATGGGACGTAAGCCCCCATCCTTCTTGGGGACCAGGAAGAACCTAGAGAAGAAACCCTTTACAGAATCCTCATAGGGCAATTCTTCCACAGCACCCTTGGCCAAGAGCGACACGATCTCCGCATCCAGCTCGGCCATAGTGTTATTGACAGCTGTCAGGGGTGAACTGCATCTAGGCAGCTCAACAAACTCCAGCCCGTATCCCAGTTCAACAATAGTTAAGACCCATGAGTCAGATGTTATTGACTCCCACTCAGAGAGGAGTGGACTAAGTCTGTCCGAAAAGTTCGGGGATACGGCTGGCGTGACCCGTCAGTACTGCCTCCCGGCGCCCTGCTGATCCTTCTGCTGGGCCGGTTGCTGTGCCTGACGAGGCTTGAAGGGCCGACGCCTCCTCTGCTGTTGTGCGGGAGGGTAAGGCCGCTGCTGGTAGGCAGGATACTGCTGGTAGCCCGGCCGCTGTGGCTGGTATCTGCCCTGGTAATGGTAAGGGCCAGACCGGGGAGCGTACCGTGACCTGGAGGAGGGCTTGTCCGCTGGAGCCAGACCCAAGGACCGCGCCGTCTGCCGGTCCTCCTTCTTTTTCTTCAGGGTCTCGTCGGTCGATTTGGAGAACAGCGAGTCCCCTTCAAAGGGCATGCTCTCCACCCTGGAACGCACCTCTTGGGACAGGGCCGTAGACCGCAACCAGGAGTGGCGCCTGAGGACCACCGCCGAAGCCATTCCCCGAGCAGCAGTGTCAGCAGCGTGGCTCCCAGCATTCATCTGCTGCTTAGACAGCCTGACAGCCTCTGTCTGCAACAGGGAGACGACAGCCTTCTGCTCAGGTGGGAGGTCTCGAGTGTAGGATGCCAACTTCTCCCAGAGGTACAGCTGGTACCCTGCCATGATGGTCTGGTAGTTGGCGATCCTCAGACCCAGTGAAGAGACAATGTACTGGCGCCTGCCCATGGCATCCAGCTTCTTGCCCTCCTTATCGGCAGGCACCGAGGAGTGACCCGATCGTCGGGGGTTGAACTCCTCTGTGACCAAGGAGGAAGGTGGAGGGTGCTTCACCAACGCCGGCCAGGTGCCCTGCTTGATCTTGTAAAGCTGCTCGATGCGCTTGGATGTTGGCGGTTGATCACAGGGCACCTGCCACACCTTCTCCACAATCTCCTCAATACCCTCGAGCATGGGGAAGCCAACGTACGCTGGATTGTCCCCGTAAATACGTTTGAGGAGCTTGTCCTTGGTCTGGGGGACTGCCGAAGAGATGTCCATCTCGAGAGCCTTGGCCATCCTAGCCATCTGGTCGGCGTAGATGTGGAGGTCCTCGAATGGCGAGTCCGCAGATGGCACTAGCTCCTCAGCTGGCGATGGTTCGGACCAGGACTCCGACTGGCAGCCACCAAAGCTCTCCACATCCTCCTCATCGGAACCGAGCTGGGATTCCGGAACCGGGAGCGGAGGGGGAGCCCACGCCGACCTCGATGTCGAAGGCCTCGGTTCCGACACGGAGAAGCCCGCAGGTGCCCCCTCCCATTGGCAACGGTATGGCGAGGGGAGGCGGGAAGCCTGTTGATGTCGGGACGCAGCGGACCGGACTGATCGGACACTGTCCCCGGAACCATGACGCTCACGACCGACCGGAGGTGGAGACGGACGGGCAGGCGACGGACGGCTCCGACGAGGGGACGGGCTCGGTTCCAGCCTCGGCGACCGAAGGGGAAGCGATGGTCGGCTCCGACGGCGCGGGCTCGGCTCCGGCCCCGACGAGAATTCTGCGGGCACCGTCTCGAAGGCCATCGGATCCGGCACCGGCACGGAGATGTCTTCTGGCTCCGGGGAGCCCAGATGAGGGGAAGGCGTGTGAGGAAGCACGATGACCTCTTCCTGAGGAGCGGGACGCGGCGACCGGTGATGCTTGGTCTTCTTCTTCTTCTTCGCTGGCTCCGAAGAAGACCTCGGAACCGACGCGCTCCTCGCCTTCGAAGGGGACCTCGGCTTCGACCTCTTCGCCTTGATCGGGATCGAACCGGTCGTCGGTTCCGACCGGGGACTCGGTACCAGGATCCTTGGTTCCGACGCTGGTCTCGGATCCGACCTGGTAGATGACGCGCTACGGGGCGGCCGCACCGGTCCCTGCGCTGGAGAGGCCGCTCTCGACGCCGAGGCACTCGGGGGAAGCGGTTTCGACCCCGACCTCGCGGAGGCCACTGAGCCAGCTCTTGATTGCCGTTCGGCAGAGGGGCTAGGGCCGGCCTTGGACGGACGTAACGGGGTTCCCTCCGACATGACCTTCTGCCACAGCGAGGAATTTAACCGGGCCTTGCGATCCTGCCGGGCCTTGCTGGTGAAACCCTGGCAGATCCTACAGGCCGAGACATTGTGGGTCTCTCCCAAGCAAAAAAGGCACAAATCATGGCCATCGGATTTGGCCATTTTAGTGTGGCATTTCAGGCAATGCTTGAAGAGAGCCGTAGAGGCCATCTTCAGGGGCACGCGAAAGAAGGGTCAAGAACAGTCCGAGTCAAATTACCGAGTCCACGTCAAAGTCCAAAGCGAAATCCAAAGAATAGTCGAGGTCACGAAGTCCGAAGTCAAAAGCCAAGCAATCAGTTAGAGTAAAGTACGAAGCACAAAAGCACAGAGCAACGAAGCTCACGTTCTCTCCAAGCGGCGGCAAGAAGAGAACTGAGGGAAGGGGCCGTTGGTCGCTGGAGGATCACGTGACCGTTTGGGCGGGAAAACGGTCGCTGAGGCGCGCGACAAACGGCCCCTTCGGAGCCATGGAAGCTCTAGAAAATTCTCCGGCGGCTGGCCTGCGCCTGCGCAGTCCCATGTGTGGAGGCACAGAAGAACGAAGATGAATGGTGGAAACATATAGTGCAACCTGTGGGTCCACATAAATTGGAAGGCATCCCCAATAGAGAGGGGGTCGCTCCCCGCCCTTGAACAAAATATCTGGGCCTTGGTGTTTGCTGACGTTGCAAACACATCTATGCTCAGTTGGCCCCACATTTGGAAGATCGGCCCAATGTACTCTGTGTTTAGTTCCCACTCGTGGTCCAACATGTGCACTCTGCTCAGGGCATCTGCCCGAGCATTGTCTGATCCCGCTACGTGTATTGCCCGAAGCATCACACCATTCTGGATCGCCCATTGCCAAACGAGCGTGGCCTCCCTGCAGAGAATCATAGATGCTGTGCCCCCTTGCTGGTTTAGGTAATACATGGCAGTTGTGTTGTCCGTCTGCACCAACACCTGACGGTTTTGTAGAAGTGCTGCAAGGGACACAAGTGCAAAACGAATAGCTCTTAGTTCAAGAACGTTAATATGCAGGTTTCTTTCCCTTTCTGACCATACATCCTGTACGCACACAGCACCACAATAGGCACCCCATCCCTGCAGGGACTCATCAGTGGTTACTGTAACCTCAGGATGCAGATAGCCAAACAGGGTCCCCATAAACAAGTTGTCATCTGACAGCCACCAGTCAAGGGAGGATAGAATGACCCTAGGTATGGATAACTTGAGACGGAGGGTGGCATCGTACCTCCACACAAACCAATTTTGAAGCGGACGCATATGCAGTCTTGCAAAGGGTACTACTGAGGCAGCAGCTGCCATATGACCCAGTAAGCATTGTATCATGCGCACAGATTGGAAACGATTTCTCTTGAACATGGAAATCAATCCCTTAAGAGACCTAGCTCTTTCCTGTGGAAGTAGTGCTTTACCCTCAACTGAGTCTAATACGGCACCAATGTAAGAGACCTTACAGCTGGGTACCAGTTTTGACTTATCCAAATTTACCAGCAGACCCAAACGTTTGCATGTGCTCAGTACTAACTCTACAGAGTGCACAAGCCCAGCCTCAGAGTCTGCCATGATGAGCCAATCATCGAGGTAAGGAAAGATGGCACAGCCTTTCTCTCGAAGGAAAGACACCACAG
The DNA here is from genome assembly GCF_028583425.1 of Eublepharis macularius. NCBI lineage: Eukaryota > Metazoa > Chordata > Lepidosauria > Squamata > Eublepharidae > Eublepharis > Eublepharis macularius. The sequence goes on along the minus strand of NC_072790.1, from coordinate 1,435,878 downwards.
GAGCCACACACTTGGTAAATACTTGTGGCGCTGTGGATAGGCCAAAGGGAAGCACTCTATAATGGAACACCCTTCGCTTGTAAACGAAGCCCAGAAACTTTCTGTGCTCCTCTAGTATTCCAACATGGAAATAGGCGTCCTTCAAGTCAAGGACAGCAAACCAATCCCCTTTCTTTAGCAAGGAAATTACAGCAGACAGCGTGACCATCTTAAACTTTGTCACTTTTAGAAAGGCATTAAGACCCCTTAAATCTAGAATGGGGCGTAAACCCCCCCATCCTTTTTGGGGACTAGAAAGAAACGAGAAAAGAAGCCTTTCTCAGACTCCTCGTATGCCACCTCCTCCACAGCAC